>NW_027285122.1:0-55285 GCF_040894005.1 Engystomops pustulosus
CCCCCGTGTCCCCCGGCCTCCTCTCCTCTCCTCTCCCCGTGTCCCCGGCCTCCTCTCCTCTCCTCTCCCCCGTGTCCCCGGCCTCCTCTCCTCTCCTCTCCCCCGTGTCCCCGGCCTCCTCTCCTCTCCTCTCCCCCGTGTCCCCGGCCTCCTCTCCTCTCCTCTCCCCCGTGTCCCCGGCCTCCTCTCCTCTCCTCTCCCCCGTGTCCCCGGCCTCCTCTCCTCTCCTCTCCCCGTGTCCCCGGCCTCCTCTCCTCTCCTCTCCCCCGTGTCCCCGGCCTCCTCTCCTCTCCTCTCCCCCGTGTCCCCGGCCTCCTCTCCTCTCCTCTCCCCCGTGTCCCCGGCCTCCTCTCCTCTCCTCTCCCCCGTGTCCCCGGCCTCCTCTCCTCTCCTCTCCCCCGTGTCCCCGGCCTCCTCTCCTCTCCTCTCCCCCGTGTCCCCGGCCTCCTCTCCTCTCCTCTCCCCCGTGTCCCCGGCCTCCTCTCCTCTCCTCTCCCCCGTGTCCCCGGCCTCCTCTCCTCTCCTCTCCCCCGTGTCCCCGGCCTCCTCTCCTCTCCTCTCCCCCGTGTCCCCGGCCTCCTCTCCTCTCCCTCTCCCCGTGTCCCCGGCCTCCTCTCCTCTCCTCTCCCCGTGTCCCCGGCCTCCTCTCCTCTCCTCTCCCCCGTGTCCCCGGCCTCCTCTCCTCTCCTCTCCCCCGTGTCCCCGGCCTCCTCTCCTCTCCTCTCCCCCGTGTCCCCGGCCTCCTCTCCTCTCCTCTCCCCCGTGTCCCCGGCCTCCTCTCCTCTCCTCTCCCCCGTGTCCCCGGCCTCCTCTCCTCTCCTCTCCCCCGTGTCCCCGGCCTCCTCTCCTCTCCTCTCCCCCGTGTCCCCGGCCTCCTCTCCTCTCCTCTCCCCCGTGTCCCCGGCCTCCTCTCCTCTCCCCCGTGTCCCGGCCTCCTCTCCTCTCCCCCGTGTCCCCGGCCTCCTCTCCTCTCCTCTCCCCCGTGTCCCCGGCCTCCTCTCCTCTCCTCTCCCCCGTGTCCCCGGCCTCCTCTCCTCTCCTCTCCCCCGTGTCCCCGGCCTCCTCTCCTCTCCTCTCCCCCGTGTCCCCGGCCTCCTCTCCTCTCCTCTCCCCCGTGTCCCCGGCCTCCTCTCCTCTCCCCCGTGTCCCCGGCCTCCTCTCCTCTCCCCCGTGTCCCCGGCCTCCTCTCCTCTCCTCTCCCCCGTGTCCCCGGCCTCCTCTCCTCTCCTCTCCCCCGTGTCCCCGGCCTCCTCTCCCCTCCTGTGTCCCCGGCCTCCTCTCCCCTCCTGTGTACCCGGCCTCCTCTTCCCTCCTGTGTACCCGGCCTCCTCTCCCCTCCTGTGTACCCGGCCTCCTCTCCTCTCCTGTGTCCCCGGCCTCCTCTCCCCTGTGTACCCGGCCTCCTCTCCTCTCCTGTGTCCCCGGCCTCCTCCCCGTGTACCCGGCCTCCTCTCTCCTCCTGTGTACCCTGCCTCCTCTCCTCTCCTGTGTACCCGGCCTCCTCTCCTGTGTCCCCGGCCTCCTCTCCTCTCCTGTGTCCCCGGCCTCCTCTCCTGTGTCCCCGGCCTCCTCTCCTCTCGTGTACCCGGCCTCCTCTCCCCCGTGTACCCGGCCTCCTCTCCCCTGTGTACCCGGCCTCCTCTCCTCTCCTGTGTCCCCGGCCTCCTCTCCTCTCCTGTGTCCCCGGCCTCCTCCCGTGTACCCGGCCTCCTCTCTCCTCCTGTGTCCCCGGCCTCCTCTCCTCTCCTGTGTCCCCGGCCTCCTCTCCTCTCCTGTGTCCCCGGCCTCCTCTCCTGTGTCCCCGGCCTCCTCTCCTGTGTCCCCGGCCTCCTCTCCTGTGTCCCCGGCCTCCTCTCCTGTGTCCCCGGCCTCCTCTCCTGTGTCCCCGGCCTCCTCTCCTGTGTCCCCGGCCTCCTCTCCTGTGTCCCCGGCCTCCTCTCCCCTCCTGTGTCCCCGGCCTCCTCTCCTCTCCTGTGTCCCCGGCCTCCTCTCCTCTCCTGTGTCCCCGGCCTCCTCTCCTCTCCTGTGTCCCCGGCCTCCTCTCCTCTCCTGTGTCCCCGGCCTCCTCTCCCCTGTGTCCCCGGCCTCCTCTCCCCCGTGTACCCGGCCTCCTTTCTCCTGTGTCCCCGGCCTCCTCTCCCCCGTGTACCCGGCCTCCTCTCCCCTCCTGTGTACCCGGCCTCCTCTCCTGTGTACCCGGCCTCCTCTCCCCCGTGTACCCGGCCTCCTCTCCCCTCCTGTGTACCCGGCCTCCTCTCCTGTGTACCCGGCCTCCTCTCCCCCGTGTACCCGGCCTCCTCTCCCCCGTGTACCCGGCCTCCTCTCCCCCGTGTACCCGGCCTCCTTTCTCCTGTGTCCCCGGCCTCCTCTCCCCTCCCCCTCTCTCACCGCTCTCGTTACATTCCAACTTCCCCGGTTTTGGTATCTGCAGGATTTGACACCGGACACAATGATCGCGCATGCGCGGACTCTTAAATTCCATCATTACGCATGTGCGATTACCAGGCAGCCTAGCAATGGCGCATGCGCAATAAAGTCCCGTCTTACGCCCCCTGAGGCTGCAGTGACACGTCAGCTGTTCAGACTGTGTCTGCCCTGAGGCGCCATATTTCCGGAGACATCATCAACTTTATGTGGACGATCTCTGGAAACATGGCGGCGTCGCAAAGCTCCACTGTATTGTAATATTGTAGTATACAGGTGCACGGGGGGGTGTACAGGTGCACGGGGGGGTGTACAGGTGCACGGGGGGGTGTACAGGTGCACGGGGGGGTGTACAGGTGCACGGGGGGGTGTACAGGTGCACGGGGGGGTGTACAGGGGAAGTATACAGGTGGATAGAGGAGTATACAGGTGGATAGAGGAGTATACAGGTGTGTAAAGGAGTGTACAGGTGTATAGAGGAGTATATAGGTGTGTATAGGAGTATACATGTGTATAGAGGAGTATACAGGTGGCTGTATACAGTGTATAGGGGAGTATACAGATGTATATAGGAGTATACAGGTGGCTGTATACAGAGTACGGGGAGTATACAGGTGTATAGAGGAGTATACAGGTGTGTATAGGAGTATACAGGTGTATAGAGGAGTATACAGTTGTATAGGGGAGTATACAGGTGGATAGAGGAGTATACAGTTGTATAGGGGAGAATACAGTTGTATAGAGGAGTATACAGGTGGATAGAGGAGTATACAGGTGGATAGAGGAGTACACAGGTGTATAGGGGAGAATACAGGTGTATAGAGGCGTATACAGGTGGAGAGAGGAGTACACAGGTGTGTAGAGGAGTATACAGGAGGCTATATACAGGTGTATAGGGGAGTATACAGGTGTATAGAGGAGTATACAGGTGTATAGTGGAGTATACAGGTGTATAGAGGAGTATACAAGTGGATAGAGGAGTATGCAGGTGTGTATAGGAGTATACAGGTGGAGAGAGGAGAATACAGGTGGATAGAGGAGTATACAGCTGTGTATAGGAGTATACAGCTGTGTATAGGAGTATACAGGTGTGTATAGGAGTTAAGAGGAGTGTACAGGTGTATAGAGGAGTATACAGTTGGCTGTATACAGTGTAAAGGGGAGTATACATGTGTATAGAGGAGTATACAGGTGGCTGTATACAGTGTACGGGGAGTATACAGGTGTATAGAGGTGTATACAGGTGTATGGGGGAGTGTACATGTGTATAGAGGAGTATACAGGTGGCTGTATACAGTGTACGGGGAGTATACAGGTAAATAGAGGAGTATAGAGGTGTATAGAGGTGTATAGAGGAGTATACAGGTGGATAGAGGAGTATACAGGTGGATAGAGGAGTATACAGGTGGATAGAGGAGTATACAGGTGGATAGGGGAGAATACAGGTATATAGGGAAGTATACAGGTGGCTGTATACAGGTGTATAGAGGAGTATACAGGTGTATAGAGGAGTATACAGGTGTATAGGGGAGTATACAGGTGTATAGGGGAGTATACAGGTGTATAGGGGAGTATACAGGTGTATAGGGGAGTATACAGGTGTATAGAGGAGTATACAGGTGTATAGGGGAGAATACAGGTGTATAGGGAAGTATACAGGTGGCTGTATACAGGTGTATAGAGGAATATACAGGTGTATAGGGGAGTATACAGGTGTATAGAGGCGTATACAGGTGTATAGAGGCGTATACAGGTGTATAGGGGAGTATACAGGTGTATAGGGGAGTATACAGGTGTATAGGGGAGTATACAGGTGTATAGAGGAGTATACAGGTGTATAGGGAAGTATACAGATGGCTGTATACAGTTGTATAGGGGAGTATACAGGTGTATAGGGGAGTATACAGGTGTATAGAGGAGTATACAGGTGGCTACATACAGGTGTATAGGGGAGTATACAGGTGTATAGGGGAGTATACAGGTGTATAGGGGAGAATACAGGTGTATAGGGGAGTATACAGGTGTATAGGGGAGTATACAGGTGGATAGAGGAGTATACAGGTAGATAGAGGAGTATACAGGTGTGTATAGAAGTATACAGGTGGATAGAGGAGTATAAAGGTGTGTATAGGAGTATACAGGTGGATAGAGGAGTATTCAGGTGTGTATAGGAGTGTACAGGTGGATAGAGGAGTATACAGGTGTGTATAGGAGTATAGAGGAGTATACAGGTGTATAGAGGAGTATACAGGTGGCTGTATACAGTGTACGGGGAGTATACAGGTGTATGGGGGAGTGTACATGTGTATAGAGGAGTATACAGGTGGCTGCATACAGTTTACGGGGAGTATACAGGTGAATAGAGGAGTATACAGGTGTGTATAGGAGTATACAGGTGGATAGAGGAGTATACAGATGGCTGTATACAGTTGTATAGGGGAGTATACAGGTGTATAGGGGAGTATACAGGTGTATAGGGGAGAATACAGGTGTATAGGGAAGTATACAGGTGGCTGTATACAGGTGTATAGGGGAGTATACAGGTGTATAGGGGAGTATACAGGTGTATAGAGGAGTATACAGGTGTATAGAAGAGTATACAGGTGGATAAAGGAGTATACAGGTTTATAGAGGAGTATACAGGTTTATAGATGAGTATACAGGTGTGTATAGTAGTATAGAGGAGTATACAGGTGTATAGAGGAGTATACAGGTGGATAGAGAAGTATACAGGTGGATAGGGGAGTATACAGGTGTATAGGAAAGTATACAGGTGGCTGTATACAGGTGTATATGGGAGTATACAGGTGTATATGGGAGTATAAAGGTGGATAGAGGAGTATACAGGTGTATAGGGGAGTATACAGGTGTATAGGGGAGAATACAGGTGTATAGGGGAGTATACAGGTTTATAGAGGAGTATACAGGTGTATAAGGGAGTATACAGGTGTATAGAGGAGTATACAGGTGTATAGGGAAGTATACAGATGGCTGTATACAGTTGTATAGGGGAGTATACAGGTGTATAGAGGAGTATACTACTTACAGGTGTATAGGGGAGTATACAGGTGTATAGGGGAGTATACAGGTGGATAGAGGAGTATACAGGTGTGTATAGGAGTATACAGGTGGATAGAGGAGTATTCAGGTGTGTATAGGAGTGTACAGGTGGATAGAGGAGTATACAGGTGTGTATAGGAGTATACAGGTGTGTATAGGAGTATACAGGAGTGTACAGGTGTATAGATGAGTATACAGGTGGCTGTATGCAGTGTAAAGGGGAGTATACATGTGTATAGAGGAGTATACAGGTGGCTGCATACAGTTTACAGGGAGTATACAGGTGAATAGAGGAGTATACAGGTGTGTATAGGAGGATACAGGTGGATAGAGGAGTATACAGATGGCTGTATACAGTTGTATAAGGGAGTATACAGGTGTATAGGGGAGTATACAGTTGGCTGTATACAGGTGTATAGGGGAGTATACAGGTGTATAGAGGAGTATACAGGTGTATAGGGGAGTATACAGGTGTATAGGGGAGTATACAGGTGTATAGGGGAGTATACAGGTGTATAGAGGAGTATACAGGTGGATAGAGGCGTATACAGGTGGATAGAGGCGTATACAGGTGGATAGAGGCGTATACAGGTGGATAGAGGCGTATACAGGTGGATAGAGGCGTATACAGGTGGATAGAGGAGTATACAGGTGTATAGGGGAGAATACAGGTGTATAGAGGAGTATACAGGTGTATAGAGGAGTATACAGGTGTATAGAGGAGTATACAGGTGGATAAAGGAGTATACAGGTTTATAGAGGAGTATACAGGTTTATAGAGGAGTATACAGGTGTATAGAGGAGTATACAGGTGTGTATAGTAGTATAGAGGAGTATACAGGTGGATAGAGGCGTATACAGGTGGATATAGGCGTATACAGGTGGATATAGGCGTATACAGGTGTATAGAGGAGTATACAGGTGTGTATAGGAGTATACAGGTGTGTATAGTAGTATAGAGGAGTATACAGGTGTATATAGAAGTATACAGGTGGATAGAGAAGTATACAGGTGGATAGAGGAGTATACAGGCGTATAGGGGAGTATACAGGCGTATAGGGGAGTATACAGGTCTATAGGAAGGTATACAGGTGGCTGTATAAAGGTGTATAGAGGAGTATAAAGGTGGATAGAGGAGTATACAGGTGTATAGAGGAGTATACAGGTGTGTATAGTAGTATAGAGGAGTATACAGGTGTACAGAGGAGTATACAGGTGGATAGAGAAGTATACAGGTGGATAGAGAAGTATACAGGTGGATAGAGGAGTATACAGGTGGATAGAGGAGTATACAGGTGTATAGAGGAGTATACAGGTGTATAGAGGAGTATACAGGTGTGTATAGTAGTATAGAGGAGTATACAGGTGTATAGAGGAGTATACAGGTGGATAGAGAAGTATACAGGTGGATAGAGGAGTATACAGGAGTATAGGGGAATATACAGGTGTATAGGGAAGTATACAGGTGTCTGTATACAGGTGTATAGAGGAGTATACAGGTGTATAGGGGAGTATACAGGTGTATAGGGGAGTATACAGGTGTATAGGGGAGTATACAGGTGTATAGAGGAGTATACAGGTGTATAGAGGAGTATACAGGTGGATAGAGGAGTATACAGGTGTATAGAGGAGTATACAGGTGTATAGAGGAGTATACAGGTGTATAGGGGAGTATACAGGTGTATAGAGGAGTATACAGGTTTATAGAGGAGTATGCAGGTGTATAGAGGATTATACAGGTGGATAGAGGAGTATACAGGTGGATAGAGGAGTATACAGGTTTATAGAGGAGTATACAGGTGTGTATAGTAGTATAGAGGAGTATACAGGTGTATAGGGGAGTATACAGGTGGATAAAGGAGTATACAGGTTTATAGAGGAGTATACAGGTGTGTATAGTAGTATAGAGGAGTATACAGGTGTATAGAGGAGTATACAGGTGTGTATAGTAGTATAGAGGAGTATAAAGGTGTATAGAGGAGTATACAGGTGTGTATAGTAGTATAGAGGAGTATACAGGTGTATAGAGGAGTATACAGGTGGATAGAGGAGTATACAGGTGTATAGAGGAGTATACAGGTGTGTATAGTAGTATAGAGGAGTATACAGGTGTATAGAGGAGTATACAGGTGTATAGAGGAGTATACAGGTGTGTATAGTAGTATAGAGGAGAATACAGGTGTATAGAGGAGTATACAGGTGTGTATAGTAGTATAGAGGAGTATACAGATGTATAGAGGAGTATACAGGTGTGTATAGTAGTATAGAGGAGTATACAGGTGTGTATAGAGGAGTATACAGGTGTGTACAGTAGTATAGAGGAGTATACAGGTGTATAGAGGAGTATACAGGTGGATAGAGAAGTATACAGGTGGATAGAGGAGTATACAGGTGTATAGGGGAGTATACAGGTGTATAGAGGAGTATACAGGAGTATAGGGGAATATACAGGTGTATAGGGAAGTATACAGCTGGCTGTATACAGGTGTATAGAGGAGTATACAGGTGTATAGGGGAGTATACAGGTGTATAGGGGAGTATACAGGTGTATAGGGGAGTATACATGTGTATAGAGGAGTATGCAGGTGTATAGAGGATTATACAGGTGGATAGAGAAGTATACAGGTGGATAGAGGAGTATAAAGGTGTATAGAGGAGTATACAGGTGGATAGAGGAGTATACAGGTGTATAGGGGAGTATACAGGTGGATAGAGGAGTATAAAGGTGGATAGAGGAGTATACAGGTGTATAGAGGAGTATACAGGTGTATAGAGGAGTATACAGGTGGATAGAGGAGTATACAGGTGTATAGGGGAGTATACAGGTGTATAGGGGAGTATACAGGTGGATAAAGGAGTATACAGGTTTATAGAGGAGTATACAGGTGTGTATAGTAGTATAGAGGAGTATACAGGTGTATAGAGGAGTATACAGGTGGATAGAGGCGTATACAGGTGGATAGAGGCGTATACAGGTGGATAGAGGCGTATACAGGTGGATAGAGAAGTATACAGGGGGATAGAGAAGTATACAGGAGTATAGAGGAGTATACAGGTTTATAGAGGAGTATACAGGTGTGTATAGTAGTATAGAGGAGTATACAGGTGTATAGAGGAGTATACAGGTGTGTATAGTAGTATAGAGGAGTATACAGGTGTATAGAGGAGTATACAGGTGTGTATAGTAGTACAGAGGAGTATACAGGTGTATAGAGGAGTATACAGGTGTATAGAGGAGTATACAGGTGTGTATAGTAGTATAGAGGAGTATACAGGTGTATAGAGGAGTATACAGGTGGATAGAGAAGTATACAGGTTTATAGAGGAGTATACAGGTGTATAGAGGAGTATACAGGTGTGTGTATAGTAGTATAGAGGAGTATACAGGTGTATAGAGGAGTATACAGGTGTGTATAGTAGTGTAGAGGAGTATACAGGTGTGTATAGTAGTATAGAGGAGTATACAGGTGTATAGAGGAGTATACAGGTGTATAGAGGAGTATACAGGTGTGTATAGTAGTATAGAGGAGTATACAGGTGTATAGAGGAGTATACAGGTGGATAGAGAAGTATACAGGTGTGTATAGTAGTAGTATACAGGTGTGTATAGTAGTATAGAGGAGTATACAGGTGTATAGAGGAGTATACAGGTGTGTATAGTAGTATAGAGGAGTATACAGCAGTATAGAGGAGTATACAGGTGGATAGAGGAGTATACAGGTGTGTATAGTAGTATAGAGGAGTATACAGGTGGATAGAGGAGTATACAGGTGTGTATAGTAGTATAGAGGAGTATACAGGTGTATAGAGGAGTATACAGGTGTGTATAGTAGTATAGAGGAGTATACAGGTGTGTATAGTAGTATAGAGGAGTATACAGGTGTGTATAGTAGTATAGAGGAGTATACAGGTGTGTATAGTAGTATAGAGGAGTATACAGGTGTATAGAGGAGTATACAGGTGTGTATAGGAGTATACAGGTGTATAGAGGAGTATACAGGTGGATAGAGGAGTATACAGGTGTGTATAGTAGTATAGAGGAGTATACAGGTGTATAGAGGAGTATACAGGTGGATAGAGAAGTATACAGGTGGATAGAGAAGTATACAGGTGTATAGAGGAGTATACAGGTGGATAGAGAAGTATACAGGTGGATAGAGAAGTATACAGGTGTGTATAGTAGTATAGAGGAGTATACAGGTGTATAGAGGAGTATACAGGTGGATAGAGAAGTATACAGGTGGATAGAGAAGTATACAGGTGTATAGAGGAGTATACAGGTGGATAGAGGAGTATACAGGTGGATAGAGAAGTATACAGGTGGATAGAGAAGTATACAGGTGTATAGAGGAGTATACAGGTGGATAGAGAAGTATACAGGTGGATAGAGAAGTATACAGGTGTGTATAGGAGTATACAGGTGGATAGAGGAGTATACAGGTGTGTATAGTAGTATAGAGGAGTATACAGGTGTATAGAGGAGTATACAGGTGGATAGAGAAGTATACAGGTGGATAGAGGAGTATACAGGTGTATAGAGGAGTATACAGGTGGATAGAGAAGTATACAGGTGGATAGAGAAGTATACAGGTGTGTATAGGAGTATACAGGTGGATAGAGGAGTATACAGGTGGATAGAGGAGTATACAGGTGTGTATAGTAGTATAGAGGAGTATACAGGTGTATAGAGGAGTATACAGGTGTATAGAGGAGTATACAGGTGGATAGAGAAGTATACAGGTGGATAGAGAAGTATACAGGTGTATAGAGGAGTATACAGGTGGATAGAGAAGTATACAGGTGTATAGAGAAGTATACAGGTGGATAGAGAAGTATACAGGTGGATAGAGGAGTATACAGGTGGATAGAGGCGTATACAGGTGTATAGAGGAGTATACAGGTGGATAGAGGCGTATACAGGTGTATAGAGAAGTATACAGGTGGATAGAGGAGTATACAGGTGTATAGAGGAGTATACAGGTGTATAGAGGAGTATACAGGTGTGTATAGGAGTATACAGGTGGATAGAGGAGTATACAGGTGGATAGAGGAGTATACAGGTGTGTATAGTAGTATAGAGGAGTATACAGGTGTATAGAGGAGTATACAGGTGGATAGAGAAGTATACAGGTGGATAGAGAAGTATACAGGTGTATAGAGGAGTATACAGGTGGATAGAGAAGTATACAGGTGGATAGAGAAGTATACAGGTGTGTATAGTAGTATAGAGGAGTATACAGGTGTATAGAGGAGTATACAGGTGGATAGAGAAGTATACAGGTGTGTATAGGAGTATACAGGTGGATAGAGGAGTATACAGGTGGATAGAGGAGTATACAGGTGTGTATAGTAGTATAGAGGAGTATACAGGTGTATAGAGGAGTATACAGGTGGATAGAGAAGTATACAGGTGGATAGAGAAGTATACAGGTGTATAGAGGAGTATATAGGTGGATAGAGAAGTATACAGGTGGATAGAGGAGTATACAGGTGGATAGAGGCGTATACAGGTGTATAGAGGAGTATACAGGTGGATAGAGGCGTATACAGGTGTATAGAGAAGTATACAGGTGGATAGAGGAGTATACAGGTGGATAGAGGAGTATACAGGTGTGTATAGTAGTATAGAGGAGTACACAGGTGTATAGAGGAGTATACAGGTGTGTATAGTAGTATAGAGGAGTATACAGGTGTGTATAGTAGTATAGAGGAGTATACAGGTGTGTATAGTAGTATAGAGGAGTATACAGGTGTGTAGAGTAGTATAGAGGAGTATACAGGTGTATAGAGGAGTATAGAGGAGTATACAGGTGTGTATAGTAGTATACAGGTGTGTATAGTAGTATACAGGTGTGTATAGTAGTATAGAGGAGTATACAGGTGGATAGAGGAGTATACAGGTGTGTATAGTAGTATAGAGGAGTATACAGGTGGATAGAGGAGTATACAGGTGTGTATAGTAGTATAGAGGAGTATACAGGTGTGTATAGTAGTATAGAGGAGTATACAGGTGTATAGAGGAGTATACAGGAGTATAGAGGAACCAAACCAAGAAAGCTTTTTGCTAGAAATATACGCAATTTGAAACTGAGTAATATCAATGGAACACATGAACACTATTTAAACCAAAAGAGAGTTCCACAAAAAGAAATATAATCAAATGTTAATAGTTTTATTGTAGACAAAACATTTTTACAACCATGACAACAGGTACATACGAGTTAATAGAAACCTGTGCCCAGGGGAGATGTACCCCGGCACTAGACAGCGTGGGTTACAATTGTATGTAATATTTTGCACAGTGGCAACATCCACATATGATGATATTAATGACAACATGAAGATATCATGTACACACACATGGGAGATAGACAACAAATACCTACCACACCAAAGATACATCAAAAGAGTCACCTGAGCCCCACGCTGACCTCTTTGGCTGCGGCCCGGTGCTTGGGGAACGCTGCTGCTGCAGTACCAGACCTCACCACCAGGCTCAGGCTTCTTCATTTTGTATGGGCCAGCGACCTCTTCTCTGTTTACTAATGAAATTTGATTCACGCTGAGTAGAAATGATGGCCGCCATGTCAGAGACGTCAATGAGATCACTATGAGAAGCTTTTGTTACAGTGTGTGCAGGTGTCCATACAGAACTAATGTCATCTTCATGGAGGACAATGTCATGGTGGTTACATCATTAGGGAACACAGCTGGAGATTGGGGATGTCACATGGAGGGGCCTGCACTTTTCACAGACCAGAATCCCTTTGAGAACTTTAGGAGTCGCCATATAGAGGGAAGTAACTCTGTAGTCCAGGACCTCAATGACCTGTGGAGGGAATATCCATCACTGAGACAATTATCCATGACTTTCTGTGGGAAGTGTATGTTCTTCTCTGTGGAATAAGCGATGCCTATTACTGACTGTTACCCCCAACTTAGTAACATCGCCCCAGTATCTGTGACAGGGTCTCATTCAGCTTTTTGGTTCCCTTTATAAAAAAATAAGAAGTAAGAGTATAACATATTAAGTACAATATGACACACAGAAATGGCCATGTGCCATCACTCCAGACCAGGATCGGCACTATAGTGGATGTACAAATACTAGCAGCCAGTAAAGTGGTGACCGTCCTGACCGCACGGATATGAGCCTTCATGCTCGGAGATCCGGAGCCTTCTGTGTTATCCTGGATCCTCCTCACGTGTTTCATCAGAGAGATTAGGATGGTCAATGCCGACAACGAGCAGAGAAACGTGAACAAGAAACAACTTGTCAGGAAGATCAGTTTTAACCAGGAACATCTTATGGACACAACACTAGAAGTCGTGTTTGATGAACACTCCGCCTTTGGATCTATCGTAGAATAAAGGTTCAGGATGAGGAATCCTAGGAGAAACCCCACAATAATCCAAGGGAACAGCTCAGGAAATCTTCTCTGAAGGCAAATGTACAACCAGTGGTTGATCTGAACAATCTTCAGACAGAAATGGAGACTAAGGAGGGCAGAGAACCATAAGGTGCACATGTTCAGGTACATAAACACATGGATATTGCTGGGCAGATGATAAAGGTCCAGGTACAGCACAAAGCCTTCATTACACACCTGGAGAAAGCTGAAGAAGCTGAAGCCCAGCATGAGCCAGTCACTCAGGAGAAGTCTTCTGTTCTTCCACAAATCCAGAACATTCTTGACAATGATAAAGATATTTCCTGGGAGTGAGACGATCAAGGTCACGTAGCTGGTAAGTATGAGGGTTGTCCTGAAAGGATCCATCTCCCTCCGCCGTATAGAAGTTCTTGGTGTTCTGTGTTATTTATATGCTACATGATACTACTAATGGCTGAACGCTATCGGGTGCCGGAGCACAACACCAGACACTGAATCCAGTGAGATGAAGAGGATGGAAATATTCACCATCATTTATGGAAATCGTATATTACAGAAGATCCAGGACAGGACATTCTGATACCATCTCTAGGCATTCAGAGAGCATAAGCAAAATAGGTTGGTAATGCTGGAGGTTTGCCATGTAGTTACAAGACATGTAGTCACATGGGGCCATGGCCTTGTGGCTAATGGAGTAAGACGCAAGGTACCTGACCAGCATGGGGACAGGAGACAAGAAGGTGCACACCCCAGGAACAGCAGCGACACGGCCAGCAACTGGCACCCGATGGAAACACATTGAAATGTTTGTCCTGGAATGTCTAGGGGCTAGGGCCATGCTAAGAAAAGGGCCAAGCAGCTCCAGGGATAGGGATACAGGAGACTCACTTGTGACTGGTGCATAGGGCGGGATTGGCCACAGCCACCATGTATTCCATACTACATATTCAAGGGGGGTGAGTCTGTTGATTACAAAATTGGTTCCCTTTTCGTGTTATTCCTTCCCTCCGGATCCAGAGCGGTGATATGTGGTAATACACTGATGGGATTGTGTCTTGGTGGTGGTGCACATTCCACCACCATATTCTAGCGTCCCTTTGAGGGAAAATAGGCAGAATTGCCTTGGATAATAATGGAAGACTTCAATATGGTGCCCACTGAGAGGGCTGAAAGTTTCACTGATAGGGGACATGGCCAGTTCTGTGTCGAGGGGAAATAAAAAGAGAAGCTGCTGGCAAAAGGGACGGGCAGGGGCAGTCGTGGACACGAAAGGTATTCTAGAGGCGTTTAGTACCTTCCTACCATGCCTACACTGAGTGCGAGGGCGAGGGAGATGATGGAGGAGCCATTTTCTTTAGAAAAGCTGGAGCAGGCAATGATAAAGTACCAGGGATTGGTGGACTTCCAATTGAGGTGTTCAAAGAATCGGGGGAGTTGTTGCTGCCGCAGTGGTGGGAAATGTTAAAAGAAGTTTAATAATATTCTGACAAGTATAATAATATTATAAGTATGGGACTGCAGTTGAGTGGATATAATACCAGACTCTTCTCTTCTATGTACACTCATTGGCCACTTTATTAGGTACACCTGTCCAACTGCTCGTTAACACCTAATTTCTAATCAGCCAATCACACGGCGGCAGTGCATTTAGGCATGTAGACATGGTCAAGACAATCTCCTGCAGTTCTCCCGAGCATCAGTATGGGGCAGAAAGGTGATTTGTGGCCTTTGAACGTGGCATGGTTGTTGGTGCCAGAAGGGCTGGTCTGAGTATTTCAGAAACTGCTGATCTACTGGGATTTTCACGCACAACCATCTCTAGGGTTTACAGAGAATGGTCCGAAAAAGAAAAAACATCCAGTGAGCGGCAGTTCTGTGGGCGGAAATGCCTTGTTGATGCCAGAGGTCAGAGGAGAATGGGCAAACTGGTTCGAGCTGATAGAAAGGCAACAGTGACTCAAATCGCCACCCGTTACACCCAAGGTAGGCAGAAGAGCATCTCTGAACGCACAGTACGTCCAACTTTGAGGTAGATGGGCTACAGCAGCAGAAGACCACACCGGGTGCCACTCCTTTCAGCTAAGAACAGAAAACTGAGGCTACAATTTGCACAAGCTCATCGAAATTGGACAGTAGAAGATTGGAAAAACGTTGCCTGGTCTGATGAGTCTCGATTTCTGCTGCGACATTCGGATGGTAGGGTCAGAATTTGGTACAACAACATGAAAGCATGGATCCATCCTGCCTTGTATCAGCGGCTCAGGCTGGTGGTGTCATGGTGTCTTTGGGCCCCTTGGTACAACGCCACAGCCTACCTGAGTATTGCTGCTGACCATGTCCATCCCTTTATGAGCACAATGTACCCTGTAACATCTGATGGCTACTTTCAGCAGGATAATGCGCCATGTCATAAAGCTGGAATCATCTCAGACTGGTTTCTTGAACATGACAATGAGGTCACTGGACACAAATGGCCTCCACAGTCACCAGATCTCAATCCAATAGAGCATCTTTGGGATGTGGTGGAACGGGAGATTCGCATCATGGATGTGCAGCCGACAAATCTGCGGCAACTGTGTGATGCCATCATGTCAATATGGACCAAAATCTCTGAGGAATGCTTCCAGCACCTTGTTGAATCTATGCCACGAAGAATTGAGGCAGTTCTGAAGGCAAAAGGGGTCCAACCTGTTACTTGCATGGTGTACCTGATAAAGTGGCCGGTGAATGTATATATTGTGGAGGATTTGGCCCAGTAGAGACCGTGGTAGCGGGGTGCTGCGATGCAGTTCACGACAGTGACACAAAAGTACAGTCCAAAACAGGTCTAGCCTGTGTTTATTTCAGCAGGAACAAAATAAACAGCCTTCACATTCAGGCATCAAAAACAAAATAATATCCTACCAGTCAGGGTGCTATCTCACTAACAAAAACACTTTTGTTGCTCCAGGCACAGAGGTCAGGGCTGTGTGCTCTCCAGCCTCCTTCCAGAGAGAGCACACTCTCAGCTCTGCTGAGCGGCTTTATGCAGGCTGATTGGGCTGTTCCCACCACCTGTGTCCAAGGTGCTGGACAACACCACCTCAGCACTAAGGCCTTGCATAATAGCAGAACCTAGGGGAAACATACCGCCCATCCACAGTTAACCCCTTCAGTGTCTCACATACCCTCCCCCTCTGTTTGACCCTGTGGGGGCGAACACTTTTGGCCATCAGACAGTGGGTACGAGACAGGGAATCGGCATTCCCATGCAGCTTTCCCGCTCGATGCTCTACCGTGAATTTGAAATTCTGCAACATTAGGAACCACCTTGTGACCCTGGCGTTCCTCTCTTTGGCCTGACTCATCCAGGTGAGGGGAGAGTGATCGGTCACTAGTGTAAACTGTCGCCCTACCAAGTAATACCTCAGGGATTCCAGAGCCCATGTTATCGCCAAGCACTCCCTCTCAACTATACTATAGTTCTTCTCCGGAGGTGTGAGCTTGCGGCTCAGGAATGTCACGGGATGTTCCTCACCCTCCACTACTTGGGACAGGACAGCCCCTAAGCCCACGTCAGAAGCATCAGTCTGCACAATAAAGGTCTTGGTGAAGTTAGGGGTGATCAGTACCGGTCCCTCGCACAAAAACCGCCCCCTCAGCCTCTTCACTCCACTTTACCATCACCGCCCTGCTACCCTTGGTCAGGTCAGTCAGGGGTGCCGCTATGGTAGCAAAATCTGGAATAAACCGTCGATAATAGCCCACTATGCCTAGAAAAGCCCTCACTTGCTTCTTGCTCATAGGTCGGGGCCACTGCTGGATCGCCTCCACTTTATTTACTTGGGGTTTGATGACACCTCGCCCAATATGGTACCCCAGGTAACGGGCCTCTTCCAGACTCAGTGCACATTTTTGGGGGTTCGCTGTCAACCCTGCTGCCCTCAGGGAGTCTACCACTGCTTGCACCTTGGCTAGATGACTCTCCCAATCGTTACTATAAACTATGATGTCATCCAGGTGAGGTTTTAGCACGAGATCCATTAACCTCTGGAATGTGGCGGGAGCCCCATGTAGCCCAAAGGGGAGTACCACATACTGAAATAGCCCATCAGGAGTAACAAAAGCTGTCTTCTCTCTAGCCCTGTCAGTAAGGGGTACCTGCCAATACCCTTTCGTCAGGTCAAGGGTGCAGAAGAACCTAGCCTGTCCAAGTCGTTCTATCAACTCGTCAACTCACAGTCATTGCAGAACCGTAGGGAACCATCAGGTTTGGGAATCAACACAAAAGGACTCGACCAGTCACTTTTAGACTCCTCGATAACCCCCAGGTCTAACATCTGGCTGACTTCTTCGGATATGGCAAGCTGGCGCGCTTCAGGGACCTGGTAGGGTTTTTGGTGTACCCGGATGTGGGGTTCGGTTATGATGTCATGCTTGATGACTGAAGTATGTCCCGGTAACATAGAGAACACATCAACGTTTCGGAGCACAAACTCCTTCGCTTCCTGAATCTGGGCCCTGGAGAGGGACTCCGAGATCTGTACTTCAGGCACCTTGGCATCGGGTACACCTACCTCCGGTGTCACCTTCTTGGGGACAGACGCTTTTTCTACTCCCACGGCCATCAGGGACTCTCTTTCCCTCCATGGCTTTAGGAGGTTCACGTGGTATATCTGTTCGGGTTTCCTCCTCCCCGGCTGAGATACCTTGTAGTTTACCTCCCCCATTTCTCCATGACCTCATATGGACCTTGCCATTTTGCCAAGAACTTACTCTCAACGGTGGGCACCAGAACTAGCACTCTGTCGCCTGGGTTAAAGGTCCTGAGTCTGGCTGACCTATTGTAGACCCTAGACTGGGCCTCTTGTGCCCTTGTCATGTGCTACTTTACCTGGGGCATTACCGCCGCTATGCGGTCCTGCATAAGGGAGACGTGTTCTATCACACTACGGTGGGGGGTCCTCTCCTGTTCCCAGGTCTCCTTAGCTACATCCAAAAGCCCACGTGGGGAACGGCCATATAACAGCTCAAAGGTTGAGAAACCCGTGGAGGGCTGGGGAACTTCACGTATGGCGAACATTAAATAAGGCAACAAACAATCCCAGTCCTTCCCATCCCTGCTGACCACCCTCTTTAGCATCCCCTTCAAGGTCTTGTTAAACCTCTCGACCAGGCCATCTGTCTGAGGATGATATACAGAGGTGCGGAGCTGTTTAACCTGGAGTAACTTACACATCTCCTTCATTACCCTAGACATGAATGGGGTACCCTGGTCAGTCAAGATTTCCTTGGGGAGGCCTGTACGGGAGAATACCTGGAACAGCTCCCTAGCAATGTTTTTGGAGGAGGTGTTCCTTAACGGGATCGCCTCCGGATACCGCGTAGCATAGTCCAGGATAACCAGGATGTACTGGTGCCCCCTTGTGGACTTGACTATGGGGCCAACCAAATCCATTGCAACCCGTTCAAACGGTACCTCTATGATTGGTAACGGTACTCCAGAAGTGGGACCCCGGGGCAGTAAGTTGGCACTCAGGGTAGGAGCTACAATACCGGTTTACCTCCTCCCACACCCCGGGCCAGAAAAATCTCTGCAGGATCCTCTCTCGGGTCTTCTCAGCACCTAAGTGCCCTCCCAGCACATGTTTATGTGCCAACTCTAGCACCAGCCTACGGTGAGATTGGGGTACTACAAGTTGCTCAACCTCCTCACCCCGTACCTGGTCAACCCTGTACAACAGTTCCCCAACAATCACCATTCGGGGGTATATTTTGTCAGCCCCTGGTATTTGGTGTACCCCATTTATCACCTTAACATTCTCCCGTGCTTTAAATAAGGCAGGGTCCTGTAGCTGTGCAGCCCCAAAATTCTCACGGGAAACCTCAAGGTTCGGCATGTCGTCCACCTCCTCGTGGCCCTCGACCTCACCAGCTAGGACCTCTAGGGGAGAGAATTCATCACATGGGGTCACCCCTACTGCTGGTGTGGGTACATCGGCCTCAAAGGGTTCAGGGGCCAAGGCCGGACATACCTGATGTCTATTATCTGCAACAGCACCTGAGGTGGGTCTTCGTCTCCAGAGGTCCCAAAACACCGGTAAGTCTCTGCCGATAATAGCCTCATGAAACAGTGTCCCCACCACCCCCACTTCATGGGCAATAGTACCACAAGGGGTATGTAGGTTGATGACAGCAGTGGGATATTCGCGAGTGTCCCCATGTATACACAACACTCCCACTCTCCGCCCACTGTATAGTCCAGGATCAACCAAAGTTCCCCGCACCAGGGTGACCAGACTCCCTGAGTCTAGCAAGGCTTCCACTGTGTGACCACCGATTGTGACCATGTACACTTGGGATTCTGCATCCGTGACTGACTCGGCTGCCGGAACCGGCCGGGCAAACAGTGACACTCGCCGGGTCTGATTGCAGTCCATTGGCTCCACTGACAGTGGACAGTTGGCAGCAATATGGCCCATTTCATGGCACCGCCAGCACTGGATACGGCCATGACCTCTGTCCCGAGCCTCACTGGGTTTCTGGGTATCCACGTCCCCCAATGAACCCCCTCCCAACCTGACATGTCTCCCCTTTTCCGCAGTAGCAGTCTTACCAGATGGTTTGGTGACCCTGTCACTGGCACTGCTTCGTGTGGGAGAGGTAAGTAGAAGGTCCTCCGTAGCCCGATATCTCTCTACTAGGGACACGAGTTCCTCATCTTTTGTGGGACCGACCTGTCCAACCCACCGCTGGAGCCGAGAGGGCAGAGAACGGGTGAACTTGTCGAGAACCACTCTCTCTACCATCTGTGCTGGGGTGCAGTCCTCTGGTTGTAGCCACTTCCGGACAAGATGGATCAGGTCATGCATTTGGGAGCGTGGGGGTAGTTTTTCTGAGTATGCCCACTGGTGGACCCGGCTGGAACGAACTTGAACGGTGACCCCAAGACGAGCCAGAATCTCCGCCTTTAGCTGGGGGTACTCACGGGCCTCCGTTTCACTCAGGTCGTAGTAAGCCTTCGCCTGTCAGGAACGGTGCCAGGACATCTGCCCACTGCTCAGCTGGTAACCCCTCTCGCTCAGCTACTCGCTCGAACACAGTGAGATACGCCTCCACGTCGTCGATCGTCATTTTTTGTAAAGCCTTTTGTACTGCAGCCTGTGCGGAACGCTGGACAACCGGGTACCCTTGCAAACCAGTATGGGACCCCCTCCGTAGCCATCGCCTGCGATGCCGCCATAATGCCAGAAAACTTTTCCATCATCAGCTGGAACATGGCTTGGTGCTGACAGGACCTCTCCTCCTGTTGCTGGAGCATGGCCTGCTGCTGCTGCCGATTAGCTCTGGCCTCCTCTTGCAGGTATTTAATAAAGTCCTCCATCTTTATCCTGCAATTTTCCTGCTGTTTTCACCCAGGCCATGCAATGTTGCCCGATGTATCAAGCCTTTCAGGTGTGTGTCTTTTTGAACTGCCCGCAATCCGAAGGATTTGGCCCAATAGAGACCGTGGTAGCGGGGTACTGTGATGCAGTTCACGACAGTGACACAAAAGTACAGTCCAAAACAGGTCTAGCCTGTGTTTATTTCAGCAGGAAAAATAAAACAGCCTTCACATTCAGGCATCAAAAACAAAATAATAACCTACCCGTCAGGGTGCTAACTAAACAATGGTTCTCTGACTCACCACTAACAAAAACACTTTTGTTGCTCCAGGCACAGAGGTCAGGGCTGTGTGCTCTCCAACCTCCACTCAGAGAGACCACACTCTCAGCTCTGCTCAGCGGCTTTATGCAGACTGATTGGGCTGCTCCCATCACCTGTGTCCAAGGTGCTGGACACCCAACCTCAGCACTAAGGCCTTGCATAATAGCAAAACCTAGGGGAAACATACCGCCCACCCACAGTTAACCCCTTCAGTGTCTCACAATATATATATATATATATCTGGGATTGCTGAATACATCTTTCACCCATCTACTCTGTCTTTGAGTCCAGTCTCACTTTCTTCAATGGATTATATCTGGTGATTACCTTTGTATTACAAGTGTCTGTTTTTCTGTCCTAACTGATTTAATGTCCATCTTTGTCCCTCAATGAGTTTGTATTTCTCTGTTTAAAACTACATCCACATGTGTTGAGTCTCCTAGATTAATTGCTCTTAGTGCATTTTTTTAGGGTGACATGTCCTCTTTAATTCCCAAAAGGATATTTTTTGTGCCTCCTCCCTCCCCCTGTGTGTCCCCTGTATTACCCTCCTCCACCTCCTGTGTGTCTCCGGTATTACCCTCCTCCTCCCCCTGTGTGTCCCCTGTATTACCCTCCTCCACCTCCTGTGTGTCCCCTATATTACCCTCCTCCCCCTGTGTGTTCCCTGTATTACCCTCCTCCTCCCCCTGTGTGTCCCCTGTATTACCCTCCTCCCCCTGTGTGTTCCCTGTATTACCCTCCTCCTCCACCTCCTGTGTGTCTCCTGTATTACCCTCCTCCACCTCCTGTGTGTACCCTGTATTACCCTCCTCCACCTCCTGTGTGTCTCCTGTATTACCCTCCTCCACCTCCTGTGTGTCTCCTGTATTACCCTCCTCCTCCTCCTGTGTGTCCCCTGTATTACCCTCCTCCACCTCCTGTGTGTCCCCTGTATTACCCTCCTCCTCCTCCTGTGTGTCCCCTGTATTAACCTCCTCCTCCCCCTGTGTGTCCCCTATATTACCCTCCTCCTTGCCCTGTGTGTCCCCTGTATTACCCTCCTCCTCGCCCTGTGTGTCCCCTGTATTACCCTCCTCCTCGCCCTGTGTGTCCCCTGTATTACCCTCCTCCTCGCCCTGTGTGTCCCCTGTATTACCCTCCTCCCCCTGTGTGTACACTGTATTACTCTCCTCCTCCCCCTGTGTGTCCCCTGTATTACCTCCTCCACCTCCTGTGTGTCCCCTGTATTACCCTCCTCACCCTGCGTGTCCCCTGTATTACCCTCCTCCCCCTGTGTGTCCCCTGTATTACCCTCCTCCTCCTGTGTGTCCCCGGTATTACCCTCCTCCTCCCCCTGTGTGTCCCCTGTATTACCCTCCTCTACCTCCTGTGTGTCCCCTGTATTACCTCCTCCTCCTGTGTGTCCCCTGTATTACCCTCCTATCCCCCTGTGTGTTCCCTGTATTACCCTCCTCCACCTCCTGTGTGTCCCCTGTATTACCTCCTCCTCCTGTGTGTCCCCTGTATTACCCTCCTATCCCCCTGTGTGTTCCCTGTATTACCCTCCTCCTCCACCTCCTGTGTCCCCTGTATTACCCTCCTCCTCCTGTGTGCCCCTTGTATTACCCTCCTCCTCCCCCTGTGTGTCCCCTGTATTACTCTCCTCCTGCTGTGTCCCCTGTATTACTCTCCTCCTGTGCGCCCCCTGTATTACCCTCCTATCCCCCTGTGTGTTCCCTGTATTACTCTCCTCCTCCTGTGTGCCCCCTGTATTACCCTCCTCCTCCCCCTGTATGTTGCCTGTATTACCCTCCTCCACCTCCTGTGTGTCCCCTGTATTACCCTCCTCTACCTCCTGTGTGTCCCCTGTATTACCCTCCTCCTCTCCCTGTGTGTCCCCTGTATTACCGTCCTCCTCTCCCTGTGTGTCCCCTGTATTACCCTCCTCCTCTCCCTGTGTGTACCCTGTATTACCCTCCTCCTCCCCCTGTGTGTCCCCTGTATTACCCTCCTCCATCTCCTGTGTGTCCCCTGTATTACCCTCCTCCATCTCCTGTGTGTCCCCTGTATTACCCTCCTCCACCTCCTGTGTGTCTCCTGTATTACCCTCCTCCTCCTCCTGTGTGTCCCCTGTATTACCCTCCTCCACCTCCTGTGTGTCCCCTGTATTACCCTCCTCCTCCTCCTGTGTGTCCCCTGTATTAACCTCCTCCTCCTCCTGTGTGTCCCCTGTATTACCCTCCTCCTTGCCCTGTGTGTCCCCTGTATTACCCTCCTCCTCGCCCTGTGTGTCCCCTGTATTACCCTCCTCCTCGCCCTGTGTGTCCCCTGTATTACCCTCCTCCTCGCCCTGTGTGTCCCCTGTATTACCCTCCTCCCCCTGTGTGTACACTGTATTACTCTCCTCCTCCCCCTGTGTGTCCCCTGTATTACCTCCTCCACCTCCTGTGTGTCCCCTGTATTACCCTCCTCACCCTGCGTGTCCCCTGTATTACCCTCCTCCCCCTGTGTGTCCCCTGTATTACCCTCCTCCTCCTGTGTGTCCCCGGTATTACCCTCCTCCTCCCCCTGTGTGTCCCCTGTATTACCCTCCTCTACCTCCTGTGTGTCCCCTGTATTACCTCCTCCTCCTGTGTGTCCCCTGTATTACCCTCCTATCCCCCTGTGTGTTCCCTGTATTACCCTCCTCCACCTCCTGTGTGTCCCCTGTATTACCTCCTCCTCCTGTGTGTCCCCTGTATTACCCTCCTATCCCCCTGTGTGTTCCCTGTATTACCCTCCTCCTCCACCTCCTGTGTCCCCTGTATTACCCTCCTCCTCCTGTGTGCCCCTTGTATTACCCTCCTCCTCCCCCTGTGTGTCCCCTGTATTACTCTCCTCCTGTGCGCCCCCTGTATTACCCTCCTATCCCCCTGTGTGTTCCCTGTATTACTCTCCTCCTCCTGTGTGCCCCCTGTATTACCCTCCTCCTCCCCCTGTATGTTGCCTGTATTACCCTCCTCCACCTCCTGTGTGTCCCCTGTATTACCCTCCTCCCCCTGTGTGTACCCTGTATTACCCTCCTCCCCCTGTGTGTACCCTGTATTACCCTCCTCCACCTCCTGTGTGTCCCTGTATTACCCTCCTCCACCTCCTGTGTGTCCCCTGTATTACCCTCCTCCTCTACCTGTGTGTCCCCTGTATTACCGTCCTCCTCTCCCTGTGTGTCCCCTGTATTACCCTCCTCCATCTCCTGTGTGTCCCCTGTATTACCCTCCTCCACCTCCTGTGTGTCCCCTGTATTACCCTCCTCCTCCCCCTGTGTGTCCCCTGTATTACCCTCCTCCACCTCCTGTGTGTCCCCTGTATTACCCTCCTCCTCCTCCTGTGTGTCCCCTGTATTACCCTCCTCCTCCCCCTGTGTGTCCCCTGTATTACCCTCCTCCACCTCCTGTGTGTCCCCTGTA
Organism: Engystomops pustulosus; assembly: GCF_040894005.1. Classification (NCBI taxonomy): domain Eukaryota; kingdom Metazoa; phylum Chordata; class Amphibia; order Anura; family Leptodactylidae; genus Engystomops; species Engystomops pustulosus. The sequence continues at coordinate 23,990 of NW_027285122.1, forward strand.
TTACACTCCTCCCCCTGTGTGTCCCCTGTATTACCCTCCTCCCCCTATGTGTCCCCTGTATTACCCTCCTCCTCCCCCTGTGTGTCCCCTGTTTTACCGTCCTCCACCTCCTGTGTGTCCCCTGTATTACCCTCCTCCTCCCCCTGTGTGTCCCTGTATTACCCTCCTCCCCCTGTGTGTCCCTGTATTACCCTCCTCACCCTGTGTGTACCCTGTATTACCCTCCTCCTCCCCCTGTGTGTCCCTGTATTACCCTCCTCCCCCTGTGTGTCCCTGTATTACCCTCCTCCCCCTGTGTGTCCCTGTATTACCCTCCTCACCCTGTGTGTCCCCTGTATTACCCTCCTCCCCCTGTATGTCCCCTGTATTACCCTCCTCCTCCCTCTGTGTGTCCCTGTATTACCCTCCTCCACCTCCTGTGTGTCCCCTGTATTACCCTCCTCACCCTGTGTGTCCCCTGTATTACCCTCCTCCAGCTCCTGTGTGTCCCCTGTATTACCCTCCTCCCCCTGTGTGTCCCATGTATTACCCTCCTCCTCCCCCTGTGTGTCCCCTGTATTACCCTCCTCCCCCTGTGTGTCCCCTGTATTACCCTCCTCCTCCCCCTGTGTGTCCCCTATATTACCCTACTCCACCTCCTGTGTGTGCCCTGTATTACCCTCCTCCTCCCCCTGTGTGTCCCCTATATTACACTCCTCCACCTCCTGTGTGTCCCCTGTATTACCCTCCTCCCCCTGTGTGTCCCCTGTATTACCCTCCTCCACCTCCTGTGTGTCCCCTGTATTACCCTCCTCCCCCTGTGTGTCCCATGTATTACCCTCCTCCTCCACCTCCTGTGTGTCCCCTGTATTACCCTCCTCCACCTCCTGTGTGTCCCCTGTATTACCCTCCTCCTCCCCTGTGTGTACCCTGTATTACCCTCCTCCACCTCCTGTCTGTCCCCTGTATTACCCTCCTCCACCTCCTGTGTGTCCCCTGTATTACCGTCCTCCTCCACCTCCTGTGTGTCCCCTGTATTACCCTCCTCCACCTCCTGTGTGTCCCCTGTATTACCCTCCTCCTCCCCCTGTGTGTACCCTGTATTACCCTCCTCCACCTCCTGTGTGCCCCCTGTATTACCCTCCTCCACCTCCTGTGTGTCCCTGTATTACCCTCCTCCTCCACCTCCTGTGTGTCCCCTGTATTACCCTCCTCCACCTCCTGTGTGTCCCTGTATTACCCTCCTCCTCCCCCTGTGTGTACCATGTATTACCCTCCTCCACCTCCTGTGTGTCCCCTGTATTACCCTCCTCCACCTCCTGTGTGTCCCCTGTATTACCCTCCTCCTCCCCCTGTGTGTCACCTGTATTACCCTCCTCCACCTCCTGTGTGTCCCTGTATTACCCTCCTCCACCTCCTGTGTGTCCCCTGTATTACCCTCCTCCACCTCCTGTGTGTCCCTGTATTACCCTCCTCCACCTCCTGTGTGTCCCCTGTATTACCCTCCTCCACCCCCTGTGTGTCCCCTGTATTACCCTCCTACCCCTCCTGTGTGTCCCCTGTATTACCCTCCTCCACCTCCTGTGTGTCCCCTGTATTACACTCCTCCCCCTGTGTGTCCCCTGTATTACCCTCCTCCCCCTGTGTGTCCCCTGTATTACCCTCCTCCTCCCCCTGTGTGTCCCCTGTTTTACCCTCCTCCACCTCCTGTCTGTCCCCTGTATTACCCTCCTCCACCTCCTGTGTGTCCCCTGTATTACCGTCCTCCTCCACCTCCTGTGTGTCCCCTGTATTACCCTCCTCCACCTCCTGTGTGTCCCCTGTATTACCGTCCTCCACCTCCTGTGTGTCCCCTGTATTACACTCCTCCTCCCCCTGTGTGTCCCCTGTATTACCCTCCTCCCCCTGTGTGTCCCTGTATTACCCTCCTCCTCCCCCTGTGTGTACCCTGTATTACCCTCCTCCACCTCCTGTGTGTCCCCTGTATTACCCTCCTCCACCTCCTGTGTGTCCCCTGTATTACCCTCCTCCACCTCCTGTGTGTACCCTGTATTACCCTCCTCCTCCCCCTGTGTGTCCCCTGTATTACCCTCCTCCACCTCCTGTGTGTCCCCTGTATTACCCTCCTCCACCTCCTGTGTGTACCCTGTATTACTCTCCTCCTCCCCCTGTGTGTCCCCTGTATTACCCTCCCCCGGTGCGGAACACATAGCACTTGGTGTGTTGCAGTCGGGCAGTTATTAGTGCGGCCCCGGAGCCGGAAGTGTCGGGCGGGAGTTATTGCTGGGCGGAGATCCCGGAGGCGAATATCGGGAGAGACAGCGGCGGCTCCAGGTGACTCCTCCCCCGGTACTGACCGTCTCCTCCCTCTCTCTACAGCAAACTGTCTCCTTCCTGACGACTGTCACTGAATAACTGTCTCTATACGATGGTCTCTCCGGACCGTCACTCTCTGTGTGCGGTCTCTTAGTCCCGGCTGTCTCTCTCATGGTGTGTATTATACATCAGGGTGCAGTCTCTTAGTCCTGGCTGTCTCTCTCATGGTGTGTATTATACATCAGGGTGCGGTCTCTTAGTCCTGGCTGTCTCTCTCATGGTGTGTATTATACATCAGGGTGCGGTCTCTTAGTCCTGGCTGTCTCTCATGGTGTGTATTATACATCAGGGTGCGGTCTCTTAGTCCTGGCTGTCTCTCATGGTGTGTATTATACATCAGGGTGCAGTCTCTTAGTCCTGGCTGTCTCTCATGGTGTGTATTATACATCAGGGTGCAGTCTCTTAGTCCCGGCTGTCTCTCATGGTGTGTATTATACATCAGGGTGCAGTCTCTTGGTCCCGGCTGTCTCTCATGGTGTGTATTATACATCAGGGTGCGGTCTCTTAGTCCTGGCTGTCTCTCATGGTGTGTATTATACATCAGGGTGCGGTCTCTTAGTCCTGGCTGTCTCTCATGGTGTGTATTATACATCAGGGTGCGGTCTCTTAGTCCTGGCTGTCTCTCATGGTGTGTATTATACATCAGGGTGCGGTCTCTTAGTCCTGGCTGTCTCTCATGGTGTGTATTATACATCAGGGTGCGGTCTCTTAGTCCTGGCTGTCTCTCATGGTGTGTATTATACATCAGGGTGCGGTCTCTTAGTCCCGGCTGTCTCTCATGGTGTGTATTATACATCAGGGTGCGGTCTCTTAGTCCCGGCTGTCTCTCATGGTGTGTATTATACATCAGGGTGCGGTCTCTTAGTCCTGGCTGTCTCTCGTGGTGTGTATTATACATCAGGGTGCGGTCTCTTAGTCCCGGCTGTCTCTCTCATGGTGTGTATTATACATCAGGGTGCGGTCTCTTAGTCCTGGCTGTCTCTCATGGTGTGTATTATACATCAGGGTGCGGTCTCTTAGTCCCGGCTGTCTCTCATGGTGTGTATTATACATCAGGGTGCGGTCTCTTAGTCCCGGCTGTCTCTCATGGTGTGTATTATACATCAGGGTGCAGTCTCTTAGTCCTGGCTGTCTCTCATGGTGTGTATTATACATCAGGGTGCGGTCTCTTAGTCCTGGCTGTCTCTCATGGTGTGTATTATACATCAGGGTGCGGTCTCTTAGTCCTGGCTGTCTCTCATGGTGTGTATTATACATCAGGGTGCAGTCTCTTAGTCCTGGCTGTCTCTCATGGTGTGTATTATACATCAGGGTGCGGTCTCTTAGTCCTGGCTGTCTCTCATGGTGTGTATTATACATCAGGGTGCGGTCTCTTAGTCCTGGCTGTCTCTCATGGTGTGTATTATACATCAGGGTGCGGTCTCTTAGTCCTGGCTGTCTCTCATGGTGTGTATTATACATCAGGGTGCGGTCTCTTAGTCCCGGCTGTCTCTCATGGTGTGTATTATACATCAGGGTGCGGTCTCTTAGTCCTGGCTGTCTCTCATGGTGTGTATTATACATCAGGGTGCGGTCTCTTAGTCCTGGCTGTCTCTCATGGTGTGTATTATACATCAGGGTGCGGTCTCTTAGTCCCGGCTGTCTCTCATGGTGTGTATTATACATCAGGGTGCGGTCTCTTAGTCCTGGCTGTCTCTCATGGTGTGTATTATACATCAGGGTGCGGTCTCTTAGTCCTGGCTGTCTCTCATGGTGTGTATTATACATCAGGGTGCGGTCTCTTAGTCCTGGCTGTCTCTCATGGTGTGTATTATACATCAGGGTGCGGTCTCTTAGTCCTGGCTGTCTCTCATGGTGTGTATTATACATCAGGGTGCGGTCTCTTAGTCCCGGCTGTCTCTCATGGTGTGTATTATACATCAGGGTGCGGTCTCTTAGTCCTGGCTGTCTCTCATGGTGTGTATTATACATCAGGGTGCGGTCTCTTAGTCCTGGCTGTCTCTCATGGTGTGTATTATACATCAGGGTGCGGTCTCTTAGTCCTGGCTGTCTCTCATGGTGTGTATTATACATCAGGGTGCGGTCTCTTAGTCCTGGCTGTCTCTCTCATGGTGTGTATTATACATCAGGGTGCGGTCTCTTAGTCCTGGCTGTCTCTCATGGTGTGTATTATACATCAGGGTGCGGTCTCTTAGTCCTGGCTGTCTCTCATGGTGTGTATTATACATCAGGGTGCGGTCTCTTAGTCCCGGCTGTCTCTCATGGTGTGTATTATACATCAGGGTGCGGTCTCTTAGTCCCGGCTGTCTCTCATGGTGTGTATTATACATCAGGGTGCAGTCTCTTAGTCCTGGCTGTCTCTCTCATGGTGTGTATTATACATCAGGGTGCGGTCTCTTAGTCCTGGCTGTCTCTCATGGTGTGTATTATACATCAGGGTGCAGTCTCTTAGTCCTGGCTGTCTCTCATGGTGTGTATTATACATCAGGGTGCAGTCTCTTAGTCCTGGCTGTCTCTCATGGTGTGTATTATACATCAGGGTGCGGTCTCTCAGTCCTGGCTGTCTCTCATGGTGTGTATTATACATCAGGGTGCGGTCTCTTAGTCCTGGCTGTCTCTCATGGTGTGTATTATACATCAGGGTGCGGTCTCTTAGTCCCGGCTGTCTCTCATGGTGTGTATTATACATCAGGGTGCGGTCTCTTAGTCCCGGCTGTCTCTCATGGTGTGTATTATACATCAGGGTGCGGTCTCTTAGTCCTGGCTGTCTCTCATGGTGTGTATTATACATCAGGGTGCGGTCTCTTAGTCCTGGCTGTCTCTCATGGTGTGTATTATACATCAGGGTGCGGTCTCTTAGTCCTGGCTGTCTCTCATGGTGTGTATTATACATCAGGGTGCGGTCTCTTAGTCCTGGCTGTCTCTCATGGTGTGTATTATACATCAGGGTGCAGTCTCTTAGTCCTGGCTGTCTCTCTCATGGTGTGTATTATACATCAGGGTGCGGTCTCTTAGTCCTGGCTGTCTCTCATGGTGTGTATTATACATCAGGGTGCGGTCTCTTAGTCCTGGCTGTCTCTCATGGTGTGTATTATACATCAGGGTGCGGTCTCTTAGTCCTGGCTGTCTCTCATGGTGTGTATTATACATCAGGGTGCGGTCTCTTAGTCCTGGCTGTCTCTCATGGTGTGTATTATACATCAGGGTGCGGTCTCTTAGTCCCGGCTGTCTCTCATGGTGTGTATTATACATCAGGGTGCGGTCTCTTAGTCCCGGCTGTCTCTCATGGTGTGTATTATACATCAGGGTGCGGTCTCTTAGTCCTGGCTGTCTCTCATGGTGTGTATTATACATCAGGGTGCGGTCTCTTAGTCCCGGCTGTCTCTCATGGTGTGTATTATACATCAGGGTGCGGTCTCTTAGTCCTGGCTGTCTCTCATGGTGTGTATTATACATCAGGGTGCGGTCTCTTAGTCCTGGCTGTCTCTCATGGTGTGTATTATACATCAGGGTGCGGTCTCTTAGTCCCGGCTGTCTCTCATGGTGTGTATTATACATCAGGGTGCGGTCTCTTAGTCCCGGCTGTCTCTCATGGTGTGTATTATACATCAGGGTGCGGTCTCTTAGTCCTGGCTGTCTCTCATGGTGTGTATTATACATCAGGGTGCGGTCTCTTAGTCCCGGCTGTCTCTCATGGTGTGTATTATACATCAGGGTGCAGTCTCTTAGTCCTGGCTGTCTCTCATGGTGTGTATTATACATCAGGGTGCGGTCTCTTAGTCCCGGCTGTCTCTCATGGTGTGTATTATACATCAGGGTGCGGTCTCTTAGTCCCGGCTGTCTCTCATGGTGTGTATTATACATCAGGGTGCGGTCTCTTAGTCCTGGCTGTCTCTCATGGTGTGTATTATACATCAGGGTGCGGTCTCTTAGTCCCGGCTGTCTCTCATGGTGTGTATTATACATCAGGGTGCGGTCTCTTAGTCCCGGCTGTCTCTCATGGTGTGTATTATACATCAGGGTGCGGTCTCTTAGTCCTGGCTGTCTCTCATGGTGTGTATTATACATCAGGGTGCGGTCTCTTAGTCCCGGCTGTCTCTCATGGTGTGTATTATACATCAGGGTGCGGTCTCTTAGTCCTGGCTGTCTCTCATGGTGTGTATTATACATCAGGGTGCGGTCTCTTAGTCCCGGCTGTCTCTCATGGTGTGTATTATACATCAGGGTGCGGTCTCTTAGTCCCGGCTGTCTCTCATGGTGTGTATTATACATCAGGGTGCGGTCTCTTAGTCCTGGCTGTCTCTCATGGTGTGTATTATACATCAGGGTGCGGTCTCTTAGTCCTGGCTGTCTCTCATGGTGTGTATTATACATCAGGGTGCGGTCTCTTAGTCCTGGCTGTCTCTCTCATGTTGTGGTCTCTCTCGTAGTCTCTGATGTCTTATATATTATGATCTCTCTTCCTGCAGGTTGCGCTCTCGCTGTTTCCTCTCGCATCTCCCATCATGCACTTCTCCATTCCTGAGACTGAGACGTGTAACTCTGAGTCCGGGGGTCAGTATGTGGTGAGTGACCCCCCCCCCCCTGGATTTCCCATCATCCCTTCTGATTATCTGCTTTCTCTCGGGGTACAGGGGGGGTGTACGGCCTGACCTCGGGGTACAGCGGGGGGGTGTACGGCCTGACCTCGGGGTACAGCGGGGGGTGTACGGCCTGACCTCGGGGTACAGCGGGGGGAGTGTACGGCCTGACCTCGGGGTACAGCGGGGGGAGTGTACGGCCTGACCTCGGGGTACAGCGGGGGGTGTACGGCCTGACCTCGGGGTACAGCGGGGGGTAGTGTACGGCCTGACCTCGGGGTACAGCGGGGGGGAGTGTACGGCCTGACCTCGGGGTACAGCGGGGGGGTGTACGGCCTGACCTCGGGGTACAGGGGGGGTGTACGGCCTGACCTCGGGGTACAGCGGGGGGGTGTACGGCCTGACCTCGGGGTACAGGGGGGGTGTACGGCCTGACCTCGGGGTACAGCGGGGGGGGGGTGTACGGCCTGACCTCGGGGTACAGCGGGGGGGAGTGTACGGCCTGACCTCGGGGTACAGCGGGGGAGTGTACGGCCTGACCTCGGGGTACAGCGGGGGAGTGTACGGCCTGACCTCGGGGTACAGCGGGGGGGAGTGTACGGCCTGACCTCGGGGTACAGGGGGGGTGTACGGCCTGACCTCGGGGTACAGCGGGGGGGAGTGTACGGCCTGACCTCGGGGTACAGCGGGGGGAGTGTACGGCCTGATCTCGGGGTACAGCGGGGGGGAGTGTACGGCCTGACCTCGGGGTACAGCGGGGGGTGTACGGCCTGACCTCGGGGTACAGCGGGGAGTGTACGGCCTGACCTCGGGGTACAGCGGGGGGTGTACGGCCTGACCTCGGGGTACAGGGGGGGTGTACGGCCTGACCTCGGGGTACAGCGGGGGGGAGTGTACGGCCTGACCTCGGGGTACAGCGGGGGAGTGTACGGCCTGACCTCGGGGTACAGCGGGGGGGGTGTACGGCCTGACCTCGGGGTACAGCGGGGGGGAGTGTACAGCCTGACCTCGGGGTACAGCGGGGGGGTGTACGGCCTGACCTCGGGGTACAGCGGGGGGGTGTACGGCCTGACCTCGGGGTACAGCGGGGGGGAGTGTACAGCCTGACCTCGGGGTACATCGGGGAGTGTACGGCCTGACCTCGGGGTACAGCGGGGGGGGTGTACGGCCTGACCTCGGGGTACAGCGGGGGGACACTGATGGTGATGTCTTCCTCCTGCAGGCGTATAACATACATGTGAATGGAGTCCTGCACTGCCGGGTGCGATACAGTCAGCTCTTCTGTCTCCACGAGCAGGTGAGGTCCTGACTGCTGCCCCGCCCCTGCATGCCCTGCCCCTGCATGTCCGCCCGCCCCCTGTCCCTGCATGCTCCGCCACCCTGCATGTCCGCCTGTCCCTGCATGCTCCGCCCCCTGCATGTCCGGCCGCCCCCTGTCCCTGCATGCCCCGCCCCCTGCATGCCCCGCCCCTGCATGCCCCGCCCCCTGCATGCTCCGCCCCTGCATGCCCTGCCCCCTGCATGCTCCGCCCCTGCATGCCCTGTCCCCTGCATGCTCCGCCCCTGCATGCCCTGTCCCCTGCATGCTCCGCCCCTGCATGTCCCGCCCCCCGCCCCATAATTGCATCTTGCCTTCTTATCATAATAACAATAGTCTTTATAGCGCCTTCATATTCCATAGCGGTGTACAAATCACAGGAGGGAGCGGCCTGATCACAACAGCTTACAGTCTATGAGGATGAGGGGGTACACAACAGCTTACAGTCTATGAGGATGAGGGAGGACACAAGAGCTTACAGTCTATGAGGATGAGGGGGGGACACAAGAGCTTACAGTCTATGAGGATGAGGGGGTACACAACAGCTTACAGTCTATGAGGATGAGGGGGAGACACAAGAGCTTACAGTCTATCAGGATGAGGGGGGACACAAGAGCTTACAGTCTATGAGGATGAGGGGGTACACAACAGCTTACAGTCTATGAGGATGAGGGGGTGACACAAGAGCTTACAGCCTATGAGGATGAGGGGGTGACACAAGAGCTTACAGCCTATGAGGATGAGGGGATGACACAAGAGCTTACAGCCTATGAGGATGAGGGGGTGACACAAGAGCTTACAGCCTATGAGGATGAGGGGAGGACACAAGAGCTTACAGTCTATGAGGATGAGGGGGGGACACAAGAGCTTACAGTCTATGAGGATGAGAGGGTGACACAAGAGCTTACAGTCTATGAGGATGAGGGGGGGACACAAGAGCTTACAGTCTATGAGGATGAGGGGGTGATACAAGAGCTTACAGTCTATGAGGATGAGGGGGTGACACAAGAGCTTACAGTCTATGAGGATGAGGGGGTGACACAAGAGCTTACAGTCTATGAGGATGAGGGGGTGACACAAGAGCTTACAGTCTATGAGGATGAGGAGGGACACAAGAGCTTACAGTCTATGAGGATGAGGGGGGGACACAAGAGCTTACAGGCTATGAGGATGAGGGGATGACACAACAGCTTACAGTCTATGAGGATGAGGGGGTGACACAAGAGCTTACAGCCTATGAGGATGAGGGGAGGACACAAGACCTTACAGTCTATGAGGATGAGGGGATGACACAAGAGCTTACAGTCTATGAGGATGAGGGGTGACACAAGAGCTTACAGGCTATGAGGATGAGGGGGGCACAAGAGCTTACAGTCTATGAGGATGAGGGTTGGCACAAGAGCTTACAGTCTATGAGGATGAGGGGGGCACAAGAGCTTACAATCTATGAGGATGAGGGGGGACACAAGAGCTTACAGCCTATGAGGATGAGGGGGTGACACAACAGCTTACAGTCTATGAGGATGAGGGGGTGACACAAGAGCTTACAGTCTATAAGGATGAGGGGAGGACACAAGAGCTTACAGTCTATGAGGATGAGGGGGGACACAAGAGCTTACAGTCTATGAGGATGAGGGGGGACACAAGAGCTTACAGTCTATGAGGATGAGGGGGTGACACAAGAGCTTACAGTCTATGAGGATGAGGGGTGACACAAGAGCTTACAGTCTATGAGGATGAGGGGAGGACACAAGAGCTTACAGTCTATGAGCATGAGGGGGGACACAACAGCTTACAGTCTATGAGGATGAGGGGGGACACAAGAGCTTACAGTCTATGAGGATGAGGGGGGACACAAGAGCTTACAGTCTATGAGGATGAGGGGGTACACAACAGCTTACAGTCTATGAGGATGAGGGGGGACACAAGAGCTTACAGTCTATGAGGATGAGGAGGTGACACAAGGGCTTACAGTCTATGAGGATGAGGGGGGACACAAGAGCTTACAGTCTATGAGGATGAGGGGGGACACAAGAGCTTACAGTCTATGAGGATGAGGGGGGAGACAAGAGCTTACAGTCTATGAGGATGAGGGGGGACACAAGAGCTTACAGTCTATGAGGATGAGGGGATGACACAAGAGCTTACAGTCTATGAGGATGAGAGGGGACACAAGAGTATACAGTCTATGAGGATGAAGGGGGACACAAGAGCTTACAGTCTATGAGGATGAGGGGGGACACAAGAGCTTACAGTCTATGAGGATGAGGGGATGACACAAGAGCTTACAGTCTATGAGGATGAGGGGGTGACACAAGAGCTTACAGTCTATGAGGATGAGGGGGGACACAAGAGCTTACAGTCTATGAGGATGAGGGGGGACACAAGAGCTTACAGTCTATGAGGATGAGGGGGGGGGACACAAGAGCTTACAGTCTATGAGGATGAGGGGGGACATAGAGCTTACAGTCTATGAGGATGAGGGGAGGACACAAGAGCTTACAGTCTATGAGGATGAGGGGGTGACACAAGAGCTTACAGTCTATGAGGATGAGGGGGGACACAAGAGCTTACAGTCTGAGGATGAGGGGGGACACAAGAGCTTACAGTCTATGAGGATGAGGGGGGACACAAGAGCTTACAGTCTATGAGGATGAGGGGAGGACACAAGAGCTTACAGTCTATGAGGATGAGGGGGGACATAGAGCTTACAGTCTATGAGGATGAGGGGGTGACACAAGAGCTTTTACAGTCTATGAGGATGAGGGGAGGACACAAGAGCTTACAGTCTATGAGGATGAGGGGAGGACACAAGAGCTTACAGTCTATGAGGTTGAGGGGGGAGACAAGAGCTTACAGTCTATGAGGATGAGGGGGGGACACAAGAGCTTACAGTCTATGAGGATGAGGGGGTGACACAAGAGCTTACAGTCTATGAGGATGAGGGGGGAGACAAGAGCTTACAGTCTATGAGGATGAGGGGGGAGACAAGAGCTTACAGTCTATGAGGATGAGGGGGGACACAAGAGCTTACAGTCTGAGGATGAGGGAGGACACAAGAGCTTACAGTCTATCAGGATGAGGGGGTGACACAAGAGCTTACAGTCTATGAGGAAGAGGGAGGACACAAGAGCTTACAGTCTATGAGGATGAGGGGGGACACAAGAGCTTACAGTCTATGAGGATGAGGGGAGGACACAAGAGCTTACAGTCTATGAGGATGAGGGGAGGACACAAGAGCTTACAGTCTATGAGGATGAGGGGGGACACAAGAGCTTACAGTCTATGAGGATGAGGGGAGGACACAAGAGCTTACAGTCTATGAGGATGAGGGGGGACATAGAGCTTACAGTCTATGAGGATGAGGGGGTGACACAAGAGCTTTTACAGTCTATGAGGATGAGGGGAGGACACAAGAGCTTACAGTCTATGAGGATGAGGGGAGGACACAAGAGCTTACAGTCTATGAGGTTGAGGGGGGAGACAAGAGCTTACAGTCTATGAGGATGAGGGGGGGACACAAGAGCTTACAGTCTATGAGGATGAGGGGGTGACACAAGAGCTTACAGTCTATGAGGATGAGGGGGGAGACAAGAGCTTACAGTCTATGAGGATGAGGGGGGAGACAAGAGCTTACAGTCTATGAGGATGAGGGGGGACACAAGAGCTTACAGTCTGAGGATGAGGGAGGACACAAGAGCTTACAGTCTATCAGGATGAGGGGGTGACACAAGAGCTTACAGTCTATGAGGAAGAGGGAGGACACAAGAGCTTACAGTCTATGAGGATGAGGGGGGACACAAGAGCTTACAGTCTATGAGGATGAGGGGAGGACACAAGAGCTTACAGTCTATGAGGATGAGGGGAGGACACAAGAGCTTACAGTCTATGAGGATGAGGGGTGACACAAGAGCTTACAGTCTATGAGGATGAGGGGATGACACAAGAGCTTACAGTCTATGAGGATGAGGAGGGACACAAGAGCTTACAGTCTATGAGGATGAGGGGGGGACACAAGAGCTTACAGTCTATGAGGATGATGGGGTGACACAAGAGCTTACAGTCTATGAGGATGAGGGGAGGACACAAGAGCTTACAGTCTATGAGGATGAGGGGATGACACAAGAGCTTACAGTCTATGAGGATGAGGGGGTGACACAAGAGCTTACAGTCTATGAGGATGAGGGGGTGACACAAGAGCTTAGTCTATGAGGAGGAGAGGATGACACAAGAGCTTACAGTCTATGAGGATGAGGGGGTGACACAAGAGCTTACAGTCTATGAGGATGAGGGGGTGACACAAGAGCTTAGTCTATGAGGATGAGGGGGACACAAGAGCTTACAGTCTATGAGGATGAGGGGGTGACACAAGAGCTTACAGTCTATGAGGATGAGGAGGTGACACAAGAGCTTACAGTCTATGAGGATAAGGGGAGGACACAAGAGCTTACAGTCTATGAGGATGAGGGGAGGACACAAGAGCTTACAGTTTATGGAGATGAGCGGAGGACACAAGAGCTTACAGTCTATGAGGATGAGGGGGGACACAAGAGCTTACAGTCTATGAGGATGAGGAGGACACAAGAGCTTACAGTCTATGAGGATGAGGGGAGGACACAAGAGCTTACAGTCTATGAGGATGAGGGGAGGACACAAGAGCTTGCAGTCTATGAGGATGAGGGGGTGACACAAGAGCTTAAAGTCTATGAGGATGAGGGGGTGACACAAGAGCTTACAGTCTATGAGGATGAGGGGGGAGACAAGAGCTTACAGTCTATGAGGATGAGGGGGGAGACAAGAGCTTACAGTCTATGAGGATGAGGGGGTGACACAAGAGCTTACAGTCTATGAGGATGAGGGGGTGACACAAGAGCTTACAGTCTATGAGGATGAGGGGGACACAAGAGCTTACAGTCTATGAGGAGGAGAGGATGACACAAGAGCTCACAGTCTATGAGGATGAGGGGGACACAAGAGCTTACAGTCTATGAGGATGAGGGGGTGACACAAGAGCTTACAGTCTATGAGGATGAGGAGGTGACACAAGAGCTTACAGTCTATGAGGATAAGGGGAGGACACAAGAGCTTACAGTCTATGAGGATGAGGGGGACACAAGAGCTTACAGTCTATGAGGATGAGGAGGATACACAAGAGCTTACAGTCTATGGAGATGAGCGGAGGACACAAGAGCTTACAGTCTATGAGGATGAGGGGAGGACACAAGAGCTTACAGTCTATGAGGATGAGGGGGTGACACAAGAGCTTACAGTCTATGGAGATGAGCGGAGGACACAAGAGCTTACAGTCTATGAGGATGAGGGGGTGACACAAGAGCTTACAGTCTATGGAGATGAGCGGAGGACACAAGAGCTTACAGTCTATGAGGATGAGGGGAGGACACAAGAGCTTACAGTCTATGAGGATGAGGGGAGGACACAAGAGCTTGCAGTCTATGAGGATGAGGGGGTGACACAAGAGCTTACAGTCTATGAGGATGAGGGGGTGACACAAGAGCTTACAGTCTATGAGGATGAGGGGGGACACAAGAGCTTACAGTCTATGAGGATGAGGGGGGACACATGAGCTTACAGTCTATGAGGATGAGGGGGTGACACATGAGCTTACAGTCTATGAGGATGAGGGGGGGACACAAGAGCTTACAGTCTATGAGGATGAGGCGGTGACACAAGAGCTTACAGTCTATGAGGGGGGACACAAGAGCTTACAGTCTATGAGGATGAGGGGGTGACACAAGAGCTTACAGTCTATGAGGATGAGGGGGTGACACAAGAGCTTACAGTCTATGAGGATGAGAGGGACACAAGAGCTTACAGTCTATGAGGATGAGAGGGACACAAGAGCTTACAGTCTATGAGGATGAGGGGAGGACACAAGAGCTTACAGTCTATGAGGATGAGGGGGTGACACAAGAGCTTACAGTCTGAGGATGAGGGGATGACACAAGAGCTTACAGTCTATGAGGATGAGGGTGACACAAGAGCTTACAGTCTATGAGGATGAGGGGAGGACACAAGAGCTTACAGTCTATGAGGATGAGGGGAGGACACAAGAGCTTACAGTCTATGAGGATGAGGGGAGGACACAAGAGCTTACAGTCTATGAGGATGAGGGGTGGACACAAGAGCTTACAGTCTATGAGGATGAGGGGAGGCACAGGAGCTTACAGTCTATGAGGATGAGGGGAGACACTAGAGCTTACAGTCTATGAGGATGAGGGGAGGACACAAGAGCTTGCAGTCTATGAGGATGAGAGAGGACACAAGAGCTTACAGTCTATGAGGATGATGGGGTGACGAGCTTACAGTCTATGAGGATGAGGGGAGGACGAGCTTACAGTCTATGAGGATGAGGGAGACACAAGAGCTTACAGTCTATGAGGATGAGGGGAGGACACAAGAGCTTACAGTCTATGAGGATGAGGGGATGACACAAGAGCTTACAGTCTATGAGGATGATGGGGTGACGAGCTTACAGTCTATGAGGATGAGGGGAGGACGAGCTTACAGTCTATGAGGATGAGGAGGACACAAGAGCTTACAGTCTATGAGGATGAGGGGGGGACACAAGAGCTTACAGTCTATGAGGATGATGGGGTGACGAGCTTACAGTCTATGAGGATGAGGGGAGGACGAGCTTACAGTCTATGAGGGAAGACTAACAGGGAAGTTAAAGCCTCCCATGATGATGGTTGGAATGTCACAGGATAGAAAGTGAGAGTCAAGAGGTAAAGTTGTCAATGCACTGATAGGGAGAGCCGGGAGGACTGTACTACAGCCACACAAAGAGAGGGTACAGGAGAATTGACCTGGGAGGTGCATTGGTGAGAGAGTAGTATGCCTACCCCTCCTCCCTGCCTATTCTCAGGTCTGGAGCAGTGAGAAAAGTGTAAGCCACCATAAGATAAAGCAGCCAGGGAGGCAGAGTCATCCTGCTGGATCCATGTTCAGTGATGGCCGCAGGTCTTCGGAAGAAACTGGTCATGAACACATTTACATTTATTCCATAGGACACATTTAAAAGGGGTTACAGGTGGAGGAGAGGGAGAAGAGGATACACTGAACATTGATAAGCAGGGTTTCTTTGTGAAGTGTTTAAATAAGCAGAAGGTGTGTTAGGAGAGATGTCCCCTGCAGCAAGAGACAGAAACAGGGATTTATTTCTTTCTTAACAATAGAAAACTGTGATAACTGCAGCAGCATACTTGTCATAATATCACACTGCAATATATAACTGCAGCAGCATACTTGTCATAATATCACACTGCAATATATAACTGCAGCAGCATACTTGTCAGAATATCACACTGCAATATATAACTGCAGCAGCATACTTGTCAGAATATCACACTGCAATGTATAACTGCAGCAGCATACTTGTCAGAATATTATACTGCAATGTATAACTGCAGCAGCATACTTGTCAGAATATTATACTGCAATGTATAACTGCAGCAGCATACTTGTCAGAATATTATACTGCAATGTATAACTGCAGCAGCATACTTGTCAGAATATCACACTGCAATGTATAACTGCAGCAGCATACTTGTCAGAATATTATACTGCAATATATAACTGCAGCAGCATACTTGTCAGAATATTATACTGCAATGTATAACTGCAGCAGCATACTTGTCAGAATATTATACTGCAATGTATAACTGCAGCAGCATACTTGTCAGAATATTATACTGCAATGTATAACTGCAGCAGCATACTTGTCAGAATATTATACTGCAATGTATAACTGCAGCAGCATACTTGTCAGAATATTATACTGCAATGTATAACTGCAGCAATATACTTGTCATAATATCACACTGCAATGTATAACTGCAGCAGCATACTTGTCAGAATCTTATACTGCAATGTATAACTGCAGCAGCATACTTGTCAGAATATTATACTGCAATGTATAACTGCAGCAGCATACTTGTCATAATATCACACTGCAATGTATAACTGCAGCAGCATACTTGTCAGAATCTTATACTGCAATGTATAACTGCAGCAGCATACTTGTCAGAATATTATACTGCAATGTATAACTGCAGCAGGATACTTGTCATAATATCACACTGCAATGTATAACTGCAGCAGCATACTTGTCAGAATATTATACTGCAATGTATAACTGCAGCAGCATACTTGTCAGAATATTATACTGCAATGTATAACTGCAGCAATATACTTGTCATAATATCACACTGCAATGTATAACTGCAGCAGCATACTTGTCAGAATATTACACTGCAATGTATAACTGCAGCAGCATACTTGTCAGAATATTATACTGTAATGTATAACTGCAGCAGCATACTTGTCAGAATATCACACTGCAATGTATAACTGCAGCAGCATACTTGTCAGAATCTTATACTGCAATGTATAACTGCAGCAGCATACTTGTCAGAATATTATACTGCAATGTATAACTGCAGCAGCATACTTGTCAGAATATCATACTGCAATGTATAACTGCAGCAGCATACTTGTCAGAATATCATACTGCAATGTATAACTGCAGCAGCATACTTGTCAGAATATTATAGTGCAATGTATAACTGCAGCAGCACACTTGTCAGAATATTATACTGCAATGTATAACTGCAGCAGCATACTTGTCAGAATATTATACTGCAATGTATAACTGCAGCAGCATACTTGTCAGAATATTATACTGCAATGTATAACTGCAGCAGCATACTTGTCAGAATATCACACTGCAATGTATAACTGCAGCAGCATACTTGTCAGAATATCATACTGCAATGTATAACTGCAGCAGCATACTTGTCAGAATATTATACTGCAATATATAACTGCAGCAGCATACTTGTCAGAATATTATACTGCAATGTATAACTGCAGCAGCATACTGATCAGAATATTATACTGCAATGTATAACTGCAGCCTCATACTTGTCAGAATATTACACTGCAATGTATAACTGCAGCAGCATACTTGTCAGAATATTATACTGCAATGTATAACTGCAGCAGCATACTTGTCAGAATATTATACTGCAATGTATAACTGCAGCAGCATACTTGTCAGAATATTATACTGCAATGTATAACTGCAGCAGCATACTTGTCAGAATATCATACTGCAATGTATAACTGCAGCAGCATACTTGTCAGAATATCATACTGCAATGTATAACTGCAGCAGCATACTTGTCAGAATATTATACTGCAATGTATAACTGCAGCAGCATACTTGTCAGAATATTATACTGCAATGTATAACTGCAGCAGCATACTTGTCAGAATATTATACTGCAATGTATAACTGCAGCAGCATACTTGTCAGAATATTATACTGCAATGTATAACTGCAGCAGCATACTTGTCAGAATATTATACTGCAATGTATAACTGCAGCAGCATACTTGTCAGAATATTATACTGCAATGTATAACTGCAGCAGTATACTTGTCAGAATATTATACTGCAATGTATAACTGCAGCAGGATACTTGTCATAATATCACACTGCAATGTATAACTGCAGCAGCATACTTGTCAGAATATTATACTACAATGTATAACTGCAGCCTCATACTTGTCAGAATATTATACTGCAATGTATAACTGCAGCAGCATACTTGTCAGAATATTATACTGCAATGTATAACTGCAGCAGCATACTTGTCAGAATATTACACTGCAATGTATAACTGCAGCAGCATACTTGTCAGAATATTATACTACAATGTATAACTGCAGCCTCATACTTGTCAGAATATTATACTGCAATGTATAACTGCAGCAGCATACTTGTCAGAATATTATACTGCAATGTATAACTGCAGCAGCATACTTGTCAGAATATTATACTGCAATGTATAACTGCAGCAGCATACTTGTCAGAATATTATACTGCAATGTATAACTGCAGCAGTATACTTGTCAGAATATTATACTGCAATGTATAACTGCAGCAGGATACTTGTCATAATATCACACTGCAATGTATAACTGCAGCAGCATACTTGTCAGAATATTATGCTGCAATGTATAACTGCAGCAGCATACTTGTCAGAATATCATACTGCAATGTATAACTGCAGCAGCATACTTGTCATAATATCACACTGCAATGTATAACTGCAGCAGCATACTTGTCAGAATATTATACTGCAATGTATAACTGCAGCAATATACTTGTCATAATATCACACTGCAATGTATAACTGCAGCAGCATACTTGTCAGAATCTTATACTGCAATGTATAACTGCAGCAGCATACTTGTCAGAATATTATACTGCAATGTATAACTGCAGCAGCATACTTGTCAGAATATCATACTGCAATGTATAACTGCAGCAGCATACTTGTCAGAATATCATACTGCAATGTATAACTGCAGCAGCATACTTGTCAGAATATTATAGTGCAATGTATAACTGCAGCAGCATACTTGTCAGAATATTATACTGCAATGTATAACTGCAGCAGCATACTTGTCAGAATATTATACTGCAATGTATAACTGCAGCAGCATACTTGTCAGAATATTATACTGCAATGTATAACTGCAGCGGCATACTTGTCAGAATATTATACTGCAATGTATAACTGCAGCAGCATACTTGTCAGAATATCATACTGCAATATATGATTGCAGCAGCATACTTGTCAGAATATTATACTGCAATGTATAACTGCAGCAGTATACTTGTCAGAATATTATACTGCAATGTATAACTGCAGCAGGATACTTGTCATAATATCACACTGCAATGTATAACTGCAGCAGCATACTTGTCAGAATATTATGCTGCAATGTATAACTGCAGCCGCATACTTGTCAGAATATTATACTGCAATGTATAACTGCAGCAGCATACTTGTCAGAATATTATAGTGCAATGTATAACTGCAGCAGCATACTTGTCAGAATATTATACTGCAATGTATAACTGCAGCAATATACTTGTCATAATATCACACTGCAATGTATAACTGCAGCAGCATACTTGTCAGAATCTTATACTGCAATGTATAACTGCAGCAGCACACTTGTCATAATATCACACTGCAATGTATAACTGCAGCAGCATACTTGTCAGAATATCATACTGCAATGTATAACTGCAGCAGCATACTTGTCAGAATATTATACTACAATGTATAACTGCAGCAGCATACTTGTCAGAATATTATACTGCAATGTATAACTGCAGCAGCATACTTGTCAGAATATTATACTGCAATGTATAACTGCAGCAGCATACTTGTCAGAATATCACACTGCAATGTATAACTGCAGCAGCATACTTGTCAGAATATCACACTGCAATGTATAACTGCAGCAGCATACTTGTCAGAATATTATACTGTAATGTATAACTGCAGCAGCATACTTGTCAGAATATCACACTGCAATGTATAACTGCAGCAGCATACTTGTCAGAATATCACACTGCAATGTATAACTGCAGCAGCATACTTGTCAGAATATTACACTGCAATGTATAACTGCAGCAGCATACTTGTCAGAATATTATACTGCAATGTATAACTGCAGCCTCATACTTGTCAGAATATTACACTGCAATGTATAACTGCAGCAGCATACTTGTCAGAATATCACACTGCAATGTATAACTGCAGCAGCATACTTGTCAGAATATTATACTGCAATGTATAACTGCAGCAGCATACTTGTCAGAATATTATACTGCAATGTATAACTGCAGCAGCATACTTGTCAGAATATTATACTGCAATGTATAACTGCAGCAGCATACTTGTCAGAATATCATACTGCAATGTATAACTGCAGCAGCATACTTGTCAGAATATTATACTGCAATGTATAACTGCAGCAGCATACTTGTCAGAATATTATACTGCAATGTATAACTGCAGCAGCATACTTGTCAGAATATTATACTGCAATGTATAACTGCAGCAGCATACTTGTCAGAATATTATACTGCAATGTATAACTGCAGCAGCATACTTGTCAGAATATTATACTGCAATGTATAACTGCAGCAGCATACTTGTCAGAATATTATACTGCAATGTATAACTGCAGCAGCATACTTGTCAGAATATTATACTGCAATGTGTAACTGCAGCAGCATACTTGTCAGAATATCACACTGCAATGTATAACTGCAGCAGCATACTTGTCAGAATATTATACTGCAATGTATAACTGCAGCAGCATACTTGTCAGAATATTATACTGCAATGTATAACTGCAGCAGCATACTTGTCAGAATATCACACTGCAATGTATAACTGCAGCAGCATACTTGTCAGAATATTATACTGCAATGTATAACTGCAGCAGCATACTTGTCAGAATATTATACTGCAATGTATAACTGCAGCAGCATACTTGTCAGAATATTATACTGCAATGTATAACTGCAGCAGCATACTTGTCAGAATATCACACTGCAATGTATAACTGCAGCAGCATACTTGTCAGAATATTATACTGCAATGTATAACTGCAGCAGCATACTTGTCAGAATATTATACTGCAATGTATAACTGCAGCAGCATACTTGTCAGAATATTACACTGCAATGTATAACTGCAGCAGCATACTTGTCAGAATATCACACTGCAATGTATAACTGCAGCAGCATACTTGTCAGAATATTATACTGCAATGTATAACTGCAGCAGCATACTTGTCAGAATATCACACTGCAATGTATAACTGCAGCAGCATACTTGTCAGAATATTATACTGCAATGTATAACTGCAGCAGCATACTTGTCAGAATATTATACTGCAATGTATAACTGCAGCAGCATACTTGTCAGAATATTATACTGCAATGTATAACTGCAGCAGCATACTTGTCAGAATATTACACTGCAATGTATAACTGCAGCAGCATACTTGTCAGAATATTATACTGCAATGTATAACTGCAGCAGCATACTTGTCAGAATATTATACTGCAATGTATAACTGCAGCAGCATACTTGTCAGAATATTATACTGCAATGTATAACTGCAGCAGCATACTTGTCAGAATATTATACTGCAATGTATAACTGCAGCAGCATACTTGTCAGAATATTATACTGCAATGTATAACTGCAGCAGCATACTTGTCAGAATATTATACTGCAATGTATAACTGCAGCAGCATACTTGTCAGAATATTATACTGCAATGTATAACTGCAGCAGCATACTTGTCAGAATATTATACTGCAATGTATAACTGCAGCAGCATACTTGTCAGAATATTATACTGCAATGTATAACTGCAGCAGCATACTTGTCAGAATATTATACTGCAATGTATAACTGCAGCAGCATACTTGTCAGAATATTATACTGCAATGTATAACTGCAGCAGCATACTTGTCAGAATATTATACTGCAATGTATAACTGCAGCAGCATACTTGTCAGAATATTATACTGCAATGTATAACTGCAGCAGCATACTTGTATGATTGAAAGATGGATTTAGCATTCCCTTTGTGCCTCTAGTCTCCGCCCCCATCCTTTCTTGCTTTTTCCTGTTGTCATGGTGATGCTTCCTCATGTGTTACAGCTGAGGAAAGAATATGGACACAATGTGGCGCCGCTCTTCCCTCCCAAGAAGCTTTTCACTCTCACCCCCTCGGAGGTGGAGCAGAGGCGCGAGCAGCTGGAGAAGTACATGCAGGCAGGTGAGGCCTATCCTTACACTGCTGTTCTCTGTGCAGTCCATGGAGGGTAATGTTATTCCAGGATTGTAGCTAGTCTTCCTATATCCTGACCCCTCTGTGTAGCTTCCCATCATCTTGTGATTGTCTCCGCAGTGCGGCAGGACCCTGTGCTCGGGTCTAGTGAGATATTCAACAGCTTCCTGAGACGCTCCCAGCAGGTGAGGGCTCCCCTGTACCCCACTACATGGAACCCCCACCACCCAGAGACCCGGGGCCCCGCATCTGTCTGGGTGTCTCTGCTCAGTCTCCTCCATCTTCTCTGTTCACAGGAGACGCAGCAGATCCCCACCGAGGAGGTGCAGCTGGAGGTCTTCCTCTCCAACGGTCAGAAAGTAAAAGTCTCCATCCTGACATCCGACCAGACAGAGGATGTACTGGAGGTAAGTAGTCCTGAGCCTTTCGTATAGGGGGGTAGTATAGAGCTTGTGCTGGAGGTAAGTAGTCCTGAGTCTTTCGTTTAGGGGGGTAGTATAAAGCTTGTGCTGGAGGTAAGTAGTCCTGAGCCTTTCATATAGGGGGGTAATATAGAGCTTGTGCTGGAGGTAAGTAGTCCTGAGCCTTTCGTATAGGGAGGTAGTATAGAGCTTGTGCTGGAGGTAAGTAGTCCTGAGCCTTTCGTATAGGGAGGTAGTATAAAGCTTGTGCTGGAGGTAAGTAGTCCTGAGCCTTTCGTATAGGGCGGTAGTATAGAGCTTGTGCTGGAGGTAAGTAGTCCTGAGTCTTTCGTATAGGGGGGTAGTATAAAGCTTGTGCTGGAGGTAAGTAGTCCTGAGCCTTTCATATAGGGGGGTAATATAGAGCTTGTGCTGGAGGTAAGTAGTCCTGAGCCTTTCGTATAGGGAGGTAGTATAGAGCTTGTGCTGGAGGTAAGTAGTCCTGAGCCTTTCATATAGGGGGGTAATATAGAGCTTGTGCTGGAGGTAAGTAGTCCTGAGCCTTTCGTATAGGGAGGTAGTATAAAGCTTGTGCTGGAGGTAAGTAGTCCTGAGCCTTTCGTATAGGGGGGTAGTATAGAGCTTGTGCTGGAGGTAAGTAGTCCTGAGCCTTTCGTATAGGGCGGTAGTATAGAGCTTGTGCTGGAGGTAAGTAGTCCTGAGTCTTTCGTATAGGGGGGTAGTATAAAGCTTGTGCTGGAGGTAAGTAGTCCTGAGCCTTTCGTATAGGGGGGTAATATAGAGCTTGTGCTGGAGGTAAGTAGTCCTGAGCCTTTCGTATAGGGGGGTAGTATAGAGCTTGTGCTGGAGGTAAGTAGTCCTGAGCCTTTCGTATAGGGCGGTAGTATAGAGCTTGTGCTGGAGGTAAGTAGTCCTGAGTCTTTCGTATAGGGGGGTAGTATAAAGCTTGTGCTGGAGGTAAGTAGTCCTGAGCCTTTCGTATAGGGGGGTAGTATAGAGCTTGTGCTGGAGGTAAGTAGTCCTGAGCCTTTCGTATAGGGGGGTAGTATAGAGCTTGTGCTGGAGGTAAGTAGTCCTGAGCCTTTCGTATAGGGGGGTAGTATAGAGCTTGCGCTGGAGGTAAGTAGTCCTGAGCCTTTTGTATAGGGGGGTAATATAGAGCTTGTGCTGGAGGTAAGTAGTCCTGAGCCTTTCGTATAGGGGGGTAGTATAGAGCTTGTGCTGGAGGTAAGTAGTCCTGAGCCTTTCGTATAGGGGGGTAGTATAGAGCTTGCGCTGGAGGTAAGTAGTCCTGAGCCTTTTGTATAGGGGGGGTAGTATAAAGCTTGTGCTGGAGGTAAGTAGTCCTGAGTCTTTCGTATAGGGCGGTAGTATAGAGCTTGTGCTGGAGGTAAGTAGTCCTGAGCCTTTCGTATAGGGGGGTAGTATAGAGCTTGTGCTGGAGGTAAGTAGTCCTGAGTCTTTCGTATAGGGGGGGTAGTATAAAGCTTGTGCTTGAAGGTAAGTAGTCCTGAGCCTTATGTATAGGGGGGTAGTATAGAGCTTGCGCTGGAGGTAAGTAGTCATACTGCCCCTCTCCCTCCCTCCTCCCCACAGGCTGTGGCCGCTAAGCTGGACCTTCCGGAGGAGCTGATCGGATACTTCAGCCTTTACCTCATAAAGGACGGAGCAGACGGATCCTTCTCCTGTGAGTAGTAGGAGAGAGACTACCCCTGCCCTCCCCCCTGCCTCCTGCCCTCCCCCCTGCCTCCTGCCCTGCCTCCTGCCCTCCCCCCTGCCTCCTGCCCTGCCTCCTGCCCTCCCCCCTGCCTTCCCCTTCAGCCTCCTGGCCTCCCCGCCTCCCCCTCTCGGCCTCCTGGCCCTCCCCCCCTCGGCCTCCTGGCCCTCCCCCCCCTCGGCCTCCTGGCCCTCCCCCCCTCGGCCTCCTGTTGTTACCCCTGCCCCCTCCTCTTCTCTCTCTCTCGTTACCCCTGCCCCCTCCTCTTCTCTCTCTCTCTCGCGTTACCCCTGCCCCCTCCTCTTCTCTCTCTCTCTCTCGCGTTACCCCTGCCCCCTCCTCTTCTCTCTCTCTCTCTCTCGCGTTACCCCTGCCCCCTCCTCTTCTCTCTCTCTCTCTCTCGCGTTACCCCTGCCCCCTCCTCTTCTCTCTCTCTCTCTCTCGCGTTACCCCTGCCCCCTCCTCTTCTCTCTCTCTCTCTCTCTCTCTCCATTGTTACCCCTGTCCCCCCCCTCTCTCTCTCGGTTGTTACCCCTGCCCCCTCCTCTTCTCTCTCTCTCTCTCTCTCTCTCTCCATTGTTACCCCTGTCCCCCCCCCTCTCTCTCTCGGTTGTTACCCCTGCCCCCTCCTCTTCTCTCTCTCTCTCTCTCGCGTTACCCCTGCCCCCTCCTCTTCTCTCTCTCTCTCTCTCGCGTTACCCCTGCCCCCTCCTCTTCTCTCTCTCTCTCTCTCTCTCTCCATTGTTACCCCTGTCCCCCCCCTCTCTCTCTCGGTTGTTACCCCTGCCCCCTCCTCTTCTCTCTCTCTCTCTCTCTCTCTCCATTGTTACCCCTGTCCCCCCCCCTCTCTCTCTCGGTTGTTACCCCTGCCCCCTCCTCTTCTCTCTCTCTCTCGTTACCCCTGCCCCCTCCTCTTCTCTCTCTCTCTCTCTCTCTCGTTACCCCTGCCCCCTCCTCTTCTCTCTCTCTCTCGTTACCCCTGCCCCCTCCTCTTCTCTCTCTCTCTCGTTACCCCTGCCCCCTCCTCTTCTCACGTCGTGTTGTTTCCTTGTAGTTGTCAGGAAGCTGCAGGAGTTTGAGCTCCCGTACGTGTCAGTGACCAGTCTGAGGAACAGGGACTATAAAATCATCCTGCGGAAGAGGTAAGTGCCGGCCTCTGGGGGTCCCTGTGCTGCCCCCGCCGGGGGTCCCTGTGCTGCCCCCGCCGGATGGTGACGAGGACACTGATGGGCTTTTCTCCTGCAGTTATTGGGACTCGTCGTATGATGAAGACGTCATGGAGAAGAGGGTGGGGCTGAACCTGCTCTACGCTCAGGTGTGTGGTGCTGCACTCGTGTCATGGTGGGGATCCCTCCAGCGGACTACAGAGGGGGCACCTGTATGTAGACACTTACCCTTCCTGGTACATACCTGAGGCATGAGGTCTCTGTTACAGGCGGTCAGCGACATTGAGCGCGGCTGGGTGCAGGTCAACAAGGAGCAGCTGCGCCAACTCAAGTCTCTGCAGGAGAAGGTCTCCAAGAAGGAGGTAACTCCCCCTGCTGGGCGCTGCTAGATCGTGGGGTTCACATACTTATGGCTCTGCTATCTTCTGCAGTTCATCCAGCTGGCACAGACACTCAAGTATTACGGTTATCTGAAGTTTGAGCCTTGTATCACCGACTTCCCCGAGAAGGGCTGCCAGGTCATCGTGAGCGCCGGCAACAACGAGCTCAACTTCCAGGTGAAGCTTCCCAGCGAGCAGATGAAGGAAGGGAGCTTCAAGGTGACGCGCATGAGGTGCTGGCGTGTGACCTTCTCGGTAAGTGTCTGCTCGTGGCACCACCTCCGATATCTCCCCTCTGCTCGCTCCTATCATGGGGGATGTGGGGTCATGACGCTGTCCGATGTCTTCACATGACTCCTTCTATAAGCAGGTCCCATTCAGTAACGGCTCAGGGAGCCCCAACAAGTCAGAAGCTCGTCTGGAGTTGGCCTTCGAGTACCTGATGAGTAAGGATCGTCTGCAGTGGATCACCATCTCCAGCCCGCAGGTGACTGCTGCTTAGATACAATGGGGTACAGACACCGAGGACGGGAGCACATCAGGAGGAATTGTCCTAGTAGGACTGCGCAGTAGACGCTCAGGGTATTGGCCGCATGTCCAGCCCGATCACTAGAGCCTCAGCCTTGGACCATCACTGGGGATCCTCTCACTGTAGAACCATCAATGGTGCCAGCTCCTCTGTGTAACCAGTGTCTGTCCCTCCCCAGGCCATCATGATGAGCATCTGCTTACAGTCCATGGTGGACGAGCTCATGGTCAAGAAATCTGGAGGAAGCATCAAGAAGGTAAGAGATGGGAGGGCCAGGGGTAGCACATGAGGAGTGTGTTGAGATGTGGGGTCTTCTGGCCGTTAAAAAAAAATAAATCTTTACTCAGGCTTCAGGTCCAAAGAAAAGGCTTGCATTTATTTGCACAAAAATAAAATGTACAGAACAAAAATGCTGATAATTCAGGGGATAGATTGCAGCTACCTTGGAACAAGCAGCTCCCCTGTGGTCAGATCAGACACTCTGACCTAGAGACAATCCATGTACACACAGGTGTCATTAAATACCCAACTATTTCCCTTGAGTTTTAAAGGGATACACCCCTGGGTTGCACCTTTAACAACAAACATCACACAAAGATATATTTCTTACTTAATATACATAATGCCACAATACAATATAATACACAATATAAAAATAAAGGGGAGTTTACAATATACACAAAGTAACCAAAGTTAGAAATGCAAACATAAACCACATGGCTTCAGCTCAGCATCACCTGGCAGTAATCAGATGCAGCTATATAACCCCAGCTCACCCTCTGCTCAGGTTTTGCACACACACAGGTAAGATCAGGTAATGCTGAGTGGTGGCTGCTGAACTGGTTTGTCTGGTGAAACAATAGTGGACAGAGACAAAGGTTTGCTGGCCAGCAGGAGGAGAAAAAGAAGAAAAGTTACAAACACACAGAGAAGACAAACAGTTCACCATTCACCCCCCAACATACCTCCCTGCTTAAGTGGAAGCTTGCCCTTCCACAAAGTAGTTCTCTTGGACTTGGGTACCAAATCGGGATAAGTGATCGGCATTCTTATGCCGACTCCCTGGTTTGTACTGTACCAAGAACCGGTAAGGCTGTAAGCCCAAGTACCAACGTGTTAGACGAGCATTGTTACCCTTCACTGTATGTAACAAAAATAAAGGATAATGGTCGGAAATTAACACAAACTCTTTACCCAATAGATAATAACTTAACGTCTTAAAATTGCAGTTTTGACTTTTTTATAATTTTCAGCGTCATCAGTCCTCATCTGGCTATATGCCTGCTGTGCTTTGCTGGTGAGGAATGGCACTAAATGAAGGACCCATTGATCTTCAGGCCACTTGTTTGCTTGAGCCACTCTTTCAAATACTTTTAGATATGACTCTATATCATCAGTCTCTGTTAGCTTGGTCAGCTTTAATTTTGTGGCAGGAGAAAGATTTTGCTGCATGGCTTGTAGTGCCTGGATAAACTGTTCATCTCTCCTTGCTCTTTCCACCTCTTGTTGCTTGATGTCAATTCTGCGTTGCTCCTCCTCCTTGTCTCGCCTCCATTGCTCTTTTTCACGGTAGAATTTTTCCTCCTCTTTTCTACGTTGATCACTTAACTCTTGGCGCTGGACCAACCATACAAGGAGTTCCTCCATGCTTTTTGGAGCAGTTGCACTCACTGGTGGATCAGTACCAGCTGCAGCGCCCTCCTCTGGAATCACAGGTTTGCATACCTCTGGCTGGGTGCTCTCCATCTCCAATACAGGAACTGCTTTTGCCTTTTGGCGAGATCCTTCTACCAGTTTGGGACGTGCAGATGCTTTAGCGCGCTGCGGTGGTCTAGCAGACTGCGTCGTTATAAACCTCCTGGTACGTCCTGCCATCAGCTGAGTAGTAAACTGTACTTAGTCCAGTACAAACAGCCATCCCACTGCTGCCACCATATGTTGAGATGTGGGGTCTTCTGGCCGTTAAAAAAAAATAAATCTTTACTCAGGCTTCAGGTCCAAAGAAAAGGCTTGCATTTATTTGCACAAAAATAAAATGTACAGAACAAAAATGCTGATAATTCAGGGGATAGATTGCAGCTACCTTGGAACAAGCAGCTCCCCTGTGGTCAGATCAGACACTCTGACCTAGAGACAATCCATGTACACACAGGTGTCATTAAATACCCAACTATTTCCCTTGAGTTTTAAAGGGATACACCCCTGGGTTGCACCTTTAACAACAAACATCACACAAAGATATATTTCTTACTTAATATACATAATGCCACAATACAATATAATACACAATATAAAAATAAAGGGGAGTTTACAATATACACAAAGTAACCAAAGTTAGAAATGCAAACATAAACCACATGGCTTCAGCTCAGCATCACCTGGCAGTAATCAGATGCAGCTATATAACCCCAGCTCACCCTCTGCTCAGGTTTTGCACACACACAGGTAAGATCAGGTAATGCTGAGTGGTGGCTGCTGAACTGGTTTGTCTGGTGAAACAATAGTGGACAGAGACAAAGGTTTGCTGGCCAGCAGGAGGAGAAAAAGAAGAAAAGTTACAAACACACAGAGAAGACAAACAGTTCACCATTCACCCCCCAACATAGTGTCACAGGGTTCATGGTGGATCTTGGGTGACGATGTCCTTTGTAGTTGGGTGGTATCTTGCTGCCAGTAGGTGTGACCTGTGGAATGTAGGTGTGGTTTGTCCTGTGGGTGGGGTGGGGTGCAATTTGTCGTGTGGGCGGGGTATGCTGATGGCTGTGGCTTGTCCTGTGGGTGGGGTATGCTGATGGCTGCGGCTTGTCCTGTGGGCGGGATATACTGATGGCTGTAGCTTGTCCTGTGGGCGGGGTATGCTGATGGCTGTAGCTTGTCCTGTGGGCGGGATATACTGATGGCTGTAGCTTGTCCTGTGGGCGGGTATGCTGATGGCTGTAGCTTGTCCTGTGGGCGGGGTATGCTGATGGCTGTGGCTTGTCCTGTGGGTGGGGTATGCTGATGGCTGCAGCTTGTCCTGTGGGCGGGATATACTGATGGCTGTGGCTTGTCCTGTGGGCGGGGTATGCTGATGGCTGTAGCTTGTCCTGTGGGCGGGATATACTGATGGCTGTGGCTTGTCCTGTGGGTGGGGTATGCTGATGGCTGCAGCTTGTCCTGTGGGCGGGATATACTGATGGCTGTGGCTTGTCCTGTGGGCGGGGTATGCTGATGGCTGTAGCTTGTCCTGTGGGCGGGGTATGCTGATGGCTGTGGCTTGTCCTGTGGGCGGGATATACTGATGGCTGTGGCTTGTCCTGTGGGCGGGATATACTGATGGCTGTGGCTTGTCCTGTGGGCGGGATATACTGATGGCTGTGGCTTGTCCTGTGGGCGGGATATACTGATGGCTGTGGCTTGTCCTGTGGGCGGGGTATACTGATGGCTGTGGCTTGTCCTGTGGGCGGGATATGCTGATGGCTGTGGCTTGTCCTGTGGGCGGGATATGCTGATGGCTGTGGCTTGTCCTGTGGGCGGGGTATGCTGATGGCTGTGGCTTGTCCTGTGGGCGGGATATACTGATGGTTGTGGCTTGTCCTGTGGGCGGGGTATGCTGATGGCTGTGGCTTGTCCTGTGGGCGGGATATGCTGATGGCTGTGGCTTGTCCTGTGGGCGGGATATGCTGATGGCTGTGGCTTGTCCTGTGGGCGGGATATGCTGATGGCTGTGGCTTGTCCTGTGGGCGGGGTATGCTGATGGCTGTGGCTTGTCCTGTGGGCGGGATATACTGATGGTTGTGGCTTGTCCTGTGGGTGGGGTATGCTGATGGCTGTGGCTTGTCCTGTGGGCGGGATATACTGATGGCTGTAGCTTGTCCTGTGGGCGGGATATACTGATGGTTGTGGCTTGTCCTGTGGGTGGGGTATGCTGATGGTTGTGGCTTGTCCTGTGGGTGGGGTATGCTGATGGCTGTGGCTTGTCCTGTGGGCGGGATATGCTGATGGCTGTGGCTTGTCCTGTGGGCAGGGTATGCTGATGGCTGTGGCTTGTCCTGTGGGTGGGATATGCTGATGGCTGCGGCTTGTCCTGTGGGTGGGGTATGCTGATGGCTGCGGCTTGTCCTGTGGGTGGGGTATGCTGATGGCTGTAGCTTGTCCTGTGGGCGGGGTATGCTGATGGCTGTGGCTTGTCCTGTGGGCGGGATATACTGATGGTTGTGGCTTGTCCTGTGGGTGGGGTATGCTGATGGCTGTGGCTTGTCCTGTGGGCGGGATATACTGATGGCTGTAGCTTGTCCTGTGGGCGGGATATGCTGATGGCTGTAGCTTGTCCTGTGGGCGGGATATGCTGATGGCTGTAGCTTGTCCAGTGGGCGGGATATGCTGATGGCTGTAGCTTGTCCAGTGGGCGGGATATGCTGATGGCTGTAGCTTGTCCAGTGGGTGGAGTATACGGTAGGTGGGGCATGTTCTGTGCTGCTGTAGCATTCAAGGTCTTTTTTGTGTGGTCCTCTAAAGAAGACTTTTGCCTCTCTACAGATGTCACGGAAGAGACAGTCATGCTTGGTGCGGCGGTCTGACAGTCAGCAGGCAGTGAAATCCCCACCAGTGTTGGTGAGTACAAAGGCTTCCACACACCTGTCACATGACCTTCCTGTCACATGACCTTCCTGTCACATGACCTTCCTGTCACATGACCTTCCTGTCACATGACCTTCCTGTCACTTCCTTCATTGTAACCGGAATGTGTTACTGTGTCTGCAGGATTCTCCCGATGGAACCCGAGAGCCGATTGCCAAGTTGTCGGTGAGTGTTAATAGTTGGGTGTTCTGGTGCCTTTCATTTGGTTCCACTATGTGGTCTCTTTTTGTTGTGCTTCACCTTCAGTAATGGGTGTCAGGTTTGGGTCCTCCCCGTGATTCTCCTTATGTCTGTGGGTGTTGGGTTTGTGTCCTCCCTGTGGTTCTTCTGTAGTGTGGGTGGGTGGCGGGTGTGGATCCTCAGTCCTGCTGTTTGGTGGATCTTCTCTGTACTGGGTGTTGGGTTCAGGTCCTCCCAGTGGTTCTCCTTATGTCTGTGGGTGTCGGGTTTGGGTGCTCTCTCTTTTGGTTCGGCTCCCCTCTCTCTCTCTCTCTCTCTCTCTCTCTCTCTCC